>NW_012101076.1:152252-162755 GCF_000951045.1 Mandrillus leucophaeus
GGCAGCAAACAGCATTGAGGGAGGGTCTTTTAAAAAAATTGTTTGCGGATTTTTTTTTTCTTTTATTTCTGGAGCTAAACTTCAGACACAGCAGTCACACACAGGTCAAGGAATAAACAAGAAGGTATTTCCTGTTTGTGGAGACCTTAAACATAAGAGCTGGGGGACAAGGGGGCTTTTGTTGCTTGACACCGACGAAAAATTCAAGCTCTTTTCTGAGATGGCAGCAGGAATTAGCAACGCATAGGGTGTTCCATGAGCTATATATGTCATCCAACAACCCTTTACCTACCTACTATGTGCTAGGTGTGGTCAATAATGCAGTGACTAACTGTACACAGGAAATACATTTTTAAAACACATTTTTGAAATTCTAAGCGGGGAAAGACATCCTCTCTGCTGTGCAGTTTTAAGATGAAGAATTTGAATGAAGTAGTATCTCACCCATGTAACTTTCACAGCAACTGCCTGTCTTTGCTTGCATGGGGAGGGGACTTGAAGAATGAGCTTCTGGAGAAGGCAGTCTTGCCTTTAAAAGCGTCTCTTAGTTGTTCCGGATTTGCCATGGTGATTCTATTTATTACCTCCTTTTGCCTGGGAAGTTCTATTCCTGTCTTTTTTATTTTACTGGTCTTTATACTCTCCACCTTATCCCTCCAGGGAGAACCTCCTCAGGAGCTTATGATGGAGTTACATCTCGATGAACCCATCATAAGTAAAAAATGTCATAAATAGAAAAGACATTGATACTTTCTGACAAACCCATTGTAAATTTGAAAACTTGGAAGTTGAACTATCCTTAAGTTGGAATCTGTGGGTCTGTGGGTGTGCTTGGAAGAGGAGGGAGTAAAAATACTGTTGTCATTAGTCAGTAGTCAGATGCAATTGTCTAATTACATGGGGAAAAATGTGATCATAGTTACGAAACTTACATTTTAAATGAAAAGTCAGCCCCTCAGAATCACTCTGGAAACGTGAGACATCTTTAGTGCTCATCCTTGATGATGAGAAAAACACCCTTGCATTTAGAGAGAACATGGCAATTCCATTCATAGTTAATGGTGATTTTTTAAGGCTGTCATTGCTTAATGTCACATTTTCATTGTAACATAGCTCCCTTCCATATTTCAGAATTTAACCCAGAAGGAATAACAGAGAGGATGTGAGTCATATTTGTTAGTTAGCTTTAGACTGACCAAAGAAAAGCAAATATTTTCCTGATGGAAACTCCAGAGCTGATGGTGCTCAAGAGTACAAGAATCAAGGACAGAGTCAACCAGACTCCTGAAAGATGCTGCTGCAGCGATTGTCTCCGTGGGGACAAAATCAGCTGGGTGAAATAGCGGGTAATAGCTAAAGTCCAGATGTGGCCTGGACAGATTCCTATGCCCCCACTCTCTACTGCCCTTCCTGTCCACAGTTCCTCTCTCCTCCCCCAGATCAAGAGGGGTGGAGTTGGGATTCTGGATAAGAATGTGCTCAGGTCCACATCAGCATAGCCCTCTCCCCAGGAGCATCCTGCCTACCTGCTGGCCTGCCTGTGTACTCATGGAATTTGCAGGGCGCATACCTCAATCAGTTTACACCAGTCATGGATGAGGCTCCGGGCCTTTTGAAGTGTCCTCTGTACCTTTGAAGTGCTCTCCCCAAGGGAGCATAAGCAAATTTCTGGGAAAAAAGTGTAGCAGGACTTAACCTATCCCCAGGGAAATTCTTCCAGAGATACCTCACATTTCAGGAAAGAGTAAATAAGCTTTTATGAAGACATAAAAGGCTTTCCATCTTGTTCTCGCTAAGCTGAAGCAGAGAACAATCAGGTTGGAAACTCTCTACCATCCACATATTAGCTCTGAAATATCTTTCTTACTTAGAGCTGTAGCTTCTCAATGCCCACCTCCACTGGCCTTTACACCAACTACAGACGACCTAACCTTTTCTCCTATGTGCTGGAATATTAAGCTGTGGGTAAAAGTCAGAGCATATTAATCAGTCAATCCAGGAATAACACTGAATGATATACTTAAAAACACAGAAAAACATGCACTCTGTAGACACAATCAATATCATGGCAAAATTCTGGAAATGCCAGAAAAACATTAACGAATAATTAAATTTCCCATGTGCATTTATTTTCCCACTCGGTTACTGCTTATGTTACTAACTCTATTAAAAATTTAAAATCCATTGGAATCACTCTATTTTTTACAAATTAAAATCCATAGTATTTTAAAAATATTTTCTTCCTGCCCCCATCCTTTCTAATGTTATGATGGCTATCATGCTCAATTTTCATATTTCTTGTTTCCTGTTCTCTAATGGGATACCTGTCAAGAGGCAAAGAGAAAAATAATATCACAAAGCCAATGACTGTCATTTATTAAGTACTTACAAAGTGCTGGAATAACCTCTTTGCATTTATTATGTTACTAAGACTTTAGGACAATCCATTACCCTTATTTCCTAGGTGGATATTAAAGTTTAGTAATGTTAACTCAAGAACCTTAAGGCCGGGAGTGGTGGCCCACACCTGTAATCCCAGCACTTTGGGAGGCTGAGGTGGGCAGATCACCTGAGGCCAGGAGTTCAAGACCAGCCTGGCCAACATTGTGAAACCCCATCTCTACTAAAAACTACAAAAATTAGCTGGGTGTGATGGTAAGTGCCTGTAATCCCAGCTACTCAGGAGGCTGAGGCATAAGAATCGCTTGAACCCAGGAGGCAGAGGTTGCAGTGAGCCACGATTGTACCACTGCACTTCAGCCTGGGCTACTAAGCAAGACCCTGTCTCAAAACAAAATATAAAACAAAAACAAAACAAAGAACCCTAAATTAGTAATTCTAGTTCAAAGGTCATTTCCTCAGAACCACCACCCTTAACTAGGACATATACCTCTTACGTGTTTTTTTTTTAATCTTATCATAACATTTTGAATCTTTCCTTCATTTTTCTTATGTTTGTAATTTTATATTTATTTGCAATTATTTGATTTAAGTGTATTTCCTTGTTAGACTTTAAATTTTAAGACAGCAGAAACTATGTCTATTTTTGCTATTACTTAGCCTGTTATGTAGTAGGATTATAATATATACTGAATGAATCAATATTAGAATGACTTAATTAATAAGTGAACCCTTGTCTGTCTAACTTCAGAATTTGAAAGCTTTACTTTAGACAGAAAAATCGCTTTTTAAATTAAATCCTAGGTGAGGAAATATACAAAGTGATACACAATGTGCAACACTGAGTAGTGCTAAACAAGCTACCTGCGTTTGAATCCGAGCTCCACTACTTTTTAGCTGTTTGATCTTGGACATGTTTCTTAACCTCCCTGTGTCTCAGTTTCTTCATTTGCAGAATAATAAAAATAAGAGAACTCACCTCGTGCAGTTATGAGGGTTAAATGAATGTGCAACTTCTCAGAATAGCACGTGGTACTTAGAATGTTCTGTGTATGAGTTGGATATTATTATTACTCAGTTACTTACTTGATATAGAGAAATAAAATATCCCAGGCTAATTTCATTTAAAGAACCCTAGGTGATAGCACTTATTCACTGACTCAAACCACCTGTTCTGGTCCTTCTGGTTGGAGGATCCTAAAAATGTTAATCTTAAAAAAGGTCTTTTATCTTTCAAGAAGAAAACACCCAACATGAATCCATCTTGAGATTTTTACTAATATTTTACTCTACAAATTTAGAAAGGAAATATTTAGTGACGATAAATGATGTGTAAGTTTTGAGCATATATTCCCTTAAAAAAGTCTCTAATACTCTCCCACTGGGCTGACATCCTCTACAATCTTTATCAGTAATTGTGGAATGAGGAATAGCAATCGGAAAGCCTGAACAGAGTTACGCAGTGCCAGATCCATCACAGCTCAGCTACCTAGTAGCTGCTTCTTGTCTCACTTCCACAATCAGAAAATGGAGATTACATTGACTAGATTGTTTTGATGGTTACATGAGATAAAGCCATAAAGACCTTGGTAGGTCAGAAATGCTTAGTAAAAGTTTTCAGTAACATCCCTCCACCCTTATACTTCTACTTATAACCATCGCAACCAGGACTTGATCACCTCTCTCCTATCCTTTTGTGCTTTCTCTGAACACTTCTTTAATGTTTCTCCAGCCTTCCTATGACTGGAGTAACCAGGTGATGCCTCTCCTTCACATTTTCCATGAGCTCTCAAGGCCAAGTAATAGAAGTAAAGTAGTAGAAAAATGAGTCATTCAGTCAAAACATGTGAATGAGAATTTGTCTTCACTTCTACTTCTGACTGGCTACTTGATTTTCAGCAAGTTACTTAACCTACCTAGGTTTCCTTTTGCTCTTCTATAGGAGTGAGACTCCATGAAGCGTGTTCTGGAATCAACTTTTTTCCCCCTCTGCCCTATCTGTTTATATCTGTGTCATAATTGCAGTAACAGTAGTACTACTTTCATTTATACTTTCCAAAGTCTTTTATATTTATTGTGTTATTTGGCCACTATATCAACATTGTGAGGTACTCCAAGTTAGGCACTCCACCTCCAGATAAAGAAATTGAGAGCTAAGCCACAGAAAGAATGTTTGATTTGGCAAGGTCACAGAGACCCTAGAACCCCTATATTTTACCGTGCTAGGTCAGGCTTTTATGGTGCATCTGTTGTATGCATTCCATTGGACAAAGTGCTAATGATAACAGTCCCATACTTTTTTGTAATAGAATACGTGCACAGAGATAAACGATAACCCAAAGCAGTAGATGCTAAGAGGTAAATGAGTAAACCACAGTTACTTTTTCTCTTATTGATTTGCCTGTGGAAAAATAATTCCTTCTTTTCTTAGATGAAATTTTCTCTATTATTGTGTGAGACAGCATTCCCCTCTCTTGGATTCCATGGAGAGCTTGATGGGAGAAAAAGATTAATTTTACTTTGATACCATTACTTCAGTGTTACATAAGCACATGCCTTGGTTTGGATATCTTTCAACAGTGGTCTGTTTGAACTTTAAATAGTGCATGTTTAGGTGTAATCTAAAACTTTGGAATTCTGTAGAGCAACAAAAATCAACATTGGAAATTATCATGAGAAGGTTTTTTTTCTGAGTTTTTCCCTGAGTCCATTTTTAGAACTGAGTATATGAGAAGTAAGGAGAGTTTCAGTTTCATTTTTAGCGAAACTGGTAAGTAATAGAATTGATTCTGAAACTCCACAACAAGAATAAGGGATATAAGACTGTCTGGGATACTTTCTACTCAAAAACGTACATTTCCTAGGAGTTTTGATAGGGATTTTCCAGAATCTTTAGATTTTTGAATATGTGCTATATTTATGCAGTTCAAGCACAATAAAATATGACAAAGTGTCTTGTGAAAAGTTTCCTTCCTCTTTCTCCCACCCACTGTCTTACACCCACCAAGTTCCCATCCCCTCCCCTAAATAGCTAACTACTTACCAGTTCCTTATTTATCTGACGCCCAATTTTTCATGTATAAAATATTACAGTACAAATATATATTCCTTCTTGTTTCCTTTTAAAAAACAAAGAAACAAACAAACAAAAAAACAAAAACAGTGTCTTGTTCTGCCTCCCAGAGTAAGACCTGGGCTCAAGTGATTCTCCCACCTTAGCCTCCTGAGTAGCTGGGACTACAAGCATGCACCACCACATCTAGTTAATTTTTTAAAGCATTTTTTTCTCACTATGTTGCCCAGGCTGTTCTCTAACTGCTGGTCTCAAGTGATCCTCCTGCTTCAGCCTCCCAAAATGTTGGGATTACAGATGTGAGTCATCATACCTGGTCTCCTCCTTTTAGATATATTGTAAGATACTCTACATGATGATTCTATATATTTTTTCACTAAACAATATATCAGCATTCCATATCAATACGTAGTGTCCCTGTGGTTTCCTATTATACTGCGGAGTGTTTGATTCTGTTATTACATTTTTTTTATTAAATAAATACAATTTATTCATCCAATTCACTAATAATGGATATTTAGTTGCTTCTAATCTTTTCTCACAATGGAATGAGTAATGTTCTTTATGTGTTATTTCACATAATGAGTGGAAGGTATCTATACGATAATTTTATTTGGTAGGTATTATTTGATGAAAACATATGCATTTGTATTCCTCCACTATGGTAGATTTTCTTACGAGTTAGAGGAAAAGATCTCAGAATTAGTTTTAATTTACAATTTTGCTATTATGAGTGAGAGTGACCATTTTTTTATCAGTATAAAAGCCTTTTCAGATACAAACTGTATGTTTGTGTCTTTTTCTGATTTTCTATTGGATTATTAACGATTTTCACATAGTAACATTACAGTAAATAAGTGTATATTCATCATTTCCTAAACTTGCTATGGTTCTCTCTTTTTTTTTTTTTTTGAAGGTAGTCATTCTTGACTCCTTTTTATTTGAAGCTACAGGTGTAGAATTGTAGCAATCACGTATGAATCATACACCGTTTTTCATTCTGTTCTTACGATTTGGCCAAAGTTGAATTCAAACAAATAGAAGCATAACTATACCCCAAATCCTTCTCTTTCAATAGCATTCCTCCACATGGTTAAAATTTGCTCAGTATCTTTAAAACAACAGTTACAACTAAGACAAATTCCTGATCTTTCTTTCACCTTAAGTAATTTTGGAATCATTCTACCAGTCATTAAAATAAGAACTGGAAGAACTGGTAATGTGAAAAGAAAAACAGAGAGTGAATTGTCTGCAGCATAACTAATGTAACACTATAGCTAAATGATTGTTTGCTCTTTTTCCTTTCTCAGAAGTTTGAAAATGATTCTTTTCCCATTGATATGTAGTTTTCAGAAATTTGCAAAGTAGTGGCCTGTTGTGATTTCTCTAAAGATGCTATAAAATTAACCTGTTGGCTTCATAGCTGTCTCTTATACACATCTAGATGTGTATAAGAGACAGCCGTTTTTCATTCTGTTCTTAGGATTTGGCCAAAGTTGAATTCAAACAAATAGAAGCATAACTATACCCCAAATCCTTCTCTTTCAATAGCATTCCTCCACATGGTTAAAATTTGCTCAGTATCTTTAAAACAACAGTTACAACTAAGACAAATTCCTGATCTTTCTTTCACCTTAAGTAATTTTGGAATCATTCTACCAGTCATTAAAATAAGAACTGGAAGAACTGGTAATGTGAAAAGAAAAACAGAGAGTGAATTGTCTGCAGCATAACTAATGTAACACTATAGCTAAATGATTGTTTGCTCATTTTTCCTTTCTCAGAAGTTTGAAAATGATTCTTTTCCCATTGATATGTAGTTTTCAGAAATTTGCAAAGTAGTGGCCTGTTGTGATTTCTCTAAAGATGCTATAAAATTAACCTGTTGGCTTCATAGTATGCCATGTAGTAAAAAAAAAGAAAAGTCAGAGTATGAAAGGAAGAAGATGAGGTTGCCTGTATGCTGAATGCTAATTAATTAATAATTAATTCAGCATGTAATATTGAGTAGTGATTATGAGCCAGGCCATCTGCTCAGCTCTGAGAATATGTAGTAGTAAATAAGAAAGGTGTACCCCTTGCCATTCAGCACTTATATTCTAAACCAGTTTCTTTTTATCCCAGTTCACACATGAAAATCACCTGGGGAGCTTTACAAAATTACCAATCCCTTTGTCCAAGTCAAGAATTTCTACGGGTATAACTCAGGACCAAATTTTTTTTTAAAACTCCCCAATGATTTCTAAGTGAAGCCAGAGTTGAAACCACTAGTCTAGCTAGACCTCAGACATAGCTAGGAAACCACACAATATTTTGAAGAGGAAGTGGTCATGGAAATTTTGATGTGAAGTAATATGAACTACGTAGCATTGACTTGGAAACATTCTTGCCACAATGTTTCACTTAAAAGCAATAGAGGCAAAAGACCTGCATTCCATCCTATAAATAACATAGAGGATAGAAGAACAAGTTAAATGACACTTTGAGGAAAAATATCAGACAAGTTCAGAAACTGGTACTAAGCCACATGGCCTGGCTTCTTCAAAAAAGACAATGTCAAGAAAAGCAAGAAAAGGTTGGAAGTGAGGTAAGAACTGATAAAAAATTAAAAGAGAATGAAGAAATACCAACCAAATATAACACATGAACCTTGAGTATATCCTGGTTCAAAATGTCCTTGGGGACAATTTAGGAAATTTAAATATGTGCTAGAAATTAGATCATATTAGGGATATTAGGGGATATTGTTGCTTTTCTTTAGGTGACAATTATATCATTATCTATGCACAATAATGTCCTTATTTATTTATTTTTTTCAAGATGGAGTCTTGCTCTGTCAACCAGGCTGGAGTGCAGTGGCACAATCTTGGCTCACTGCAACCTCCGCCTCCTGGGTTCAAGCAATTCTCCTGCCCCAGCCTTCCGAATAGCTGGGATTACAGGTGCCCGCCACCACACCCAGCTAACTTTTGTATTTTTAGTAGACATGGGGTTTCACCATGTTGGCCAGTCTGGTCTCAAATTCCTGACCTCATGATCCACCCGCCTCAGCCTCCCAAAGTGCTGGGATTATAGGCATGAGCCACTGTGCCCAGCCAAGAATGTCCTTATTTTTAAAAGATTCACACTAAAGTATTTTTATGGGTGTCTGCAATTTTCAAATGGTTCTTCAACAACACAAAATGAAATCACACATATAGATAAGCAAATATAGTCATACTTTTTAAAGGAGTTTGGAAAAGGCTGAGGTATTAAAGATGAAAGAGGCTACTAAACAGTGATGATAATTATATTTAATTAACTACAGTTTCTTGAGTGAGTTCTACGTTCCAGATAATGTGCTAATGACATTATATGCATGATTTAATTTTATTTTTAAAATAAGCTTGATTATTTTAATCTTATGAATGAGAAAACTGAAGCTCGGAATGATTGAACCACTTGTTCAAGTTCACACTGAGCTAGGATTTGAACCAAGTTCTTCCTGTTTCCATTGTGGGTGATCTTGATCATTATGCAGCTTTGCCTCCACCCTAAACTGTAAGATAAGCACTGAGGTAATGGAAAGCCCATTTGCTTTGGATTTACTTCAGTTACAGCACTTATTACAATGCAAATTCACCTAATTATTTATGTGTCTGCTCCACAGACTGTGTCCTCCTTGTCATACAAAGAACATAATCTTTGGAATCAGGCCCAGCTGGGTCCAAATCTTGGCTTTGTAATTTATTAGATATTTGTTCTTAAGCAATTTATAAACACTTTTTCTGAGCTTCAGGTTTCTCTTCCATGAAGATAGAGATAATACTACGTGCTGAATAGGGATTGTTATGCATTGACATAAATATATGTGGAAAGTACTTACCACAATCCCTGGCGCATATATATATGTGTGTGTGTATATGTATGTGTACATATGTGCATACACACATGTATGTGTACATATGTATATGTATATACACATATATGTATATACACATGTATATGCATATACATATGTATATGTGTATATGTATATGTGTATGTGTATATGTATATGTATATGTGTATATGTATATATGTATATGTATATGTATATATGTATATGTATGTGTATATGTATGTGTATGTATATATGTAGGTGTATGTATATATGTATATGTATATACATATGTGTATGTATATACATATGTATATGTATATAAGTATATATGTATACGTATATATGTATATGTATATATATGTATATGTGTATGTATATATATACGTGTGTGTGTCTGTGTATATACAGTGCTCAGTAAATGTTAGTCATTCCCTACCCACCCCACCTTCCCTGAAATTTAATTTGTATGGCTATAAATAATTCCTGCTTACACAGGAAAAACCCCTGATGTTCAAAGTGATTGCCAATGCTGGATCCCCCAGTCACTTGAAGCAATCATTAAGTATCAACTTGTCATCAGGCACTGTGGCTTTGAATCCTAAAAGCTACAACGGAACTTAACTAGTGTTCAAAACTATGTGTTTATTAGTGTTAAACCATCAGTATCATGGTCATTATGATTTTTTTATTAAGGCTGTGCCAGCTATTAAATTTTCCCTCTAGGAACTTAAAATTAGGATTTTTCAAAGGGTTTCTAAAATATAGACAGAAATAGTTATTACTAATCTATTTTGGGACTATGCAAGTTCATTCCAGGTAAGTGGAATAGTATGAAGAAAGTCATAGACGTGGGAAAACTTAGGATTATTATTCCCCTAAAGACACTCAGCCCACTCAATTGAGTTGCTGTGTATATAGAAGTGTAAATAAGAGAGGCCAGGCATGGTGGCTCACACCTGTAATCCCAGCACTTTGGGAGGCCAAGGCGGGTAGATCACCTGAGGTCAGGAGTTCGAGACCAGCCTGGCCGACATGGTGAAACCCCATCTCTACTAAATACAAAACAATTAGCTAAGCATGGTGGCACATGCCTGTAATCCCAGCTACTTGGGAGGATGAGGCAGGAGAATCACTTGAACCCAGGAGGTGGAGGTTACAACGAGCTGAG
>NW_012101076.1:162805-164773 GCF_000951045.1 Mandrillus leucophaeus
ACCAGCCTGGCCGACATGGTGAAACCCCATCTCTACTAAATACAAAACAATTAGCTAAGCATGGTGGCACATGCCTGTAATCCCAGCTACTTGGGAGGATGAGGCAGGAGAATCACTTGAACCCAGGAGGTGGAGGTTACAACGAGCTGAGATTGCGCCATTGCACTCCAGCCTGGGCAACAGGAGCAAAACACCATCTCAAAAAAAAAAAAAAAAAGAAAAAGAAAGAAAAGAAAGTGTAAATAAGTGATAAGATTGGAAAGTTTGGTTAAGAATCTTGATTTCTTAAATATAGCAAACCCCTGTCAGTTTGGGAGCAAATGAGCAATTCATGTTCTTGACATAGCCCATATCAGTGGTAGTCTAGTAGAGCAGTATATTATATGTGAGTCTGTGTGTGTGGTGGGATGTGGTAACAAAGTAGGTGGTCGTTTCTCTAATCTCCAAATGCAATGGGACCAGAAATCGCAAAAGAAAGTAGGGAGACTTTTCAGGGTACGAAATAAGAGGATATAGCCACTGGCTGGATGTAGGCAAGAAGCTTGACAGAGGAGGTCAAGCTGACTCTGAAGTTTCAAGCCTGTGTGGCCAGGAGAATAAAAATAACATGATCAAAAATGAGAAAACCATAAGGGGGACCTGGCTTGGGGGTGGTGAGATATTTCCTAATATAAATTATGAGTTTGTTAGACCTCACCTCTGTGTCTTTTTAAAATGAGTCACTCTAAAACCCACTTTTAGAGGCAGGTCATCATGAGGCTGAAGGCTTAAAACAGTGAGATATATCTCTTCTTAGGTAGCAGAGAAGGGCACATAACATCTTTAGGAGCCAATAAATGGGCACAGAACAAGGCAAAGGGCTTTCAAAATTTCTCTTTGAGCCAGTAAGCACAGACTAGCCCAGAATACCCCTAGCCTGAAACTTATGGGTGTTCCATGGCCCATGGGGTCTATAACTCAATTTTCTTTATGGAGAGGTTAGTTGAAAAACAGGGAAATAAAGTCACGTGTGGTGACTCATGGCCGTAGTCCCAGCACTTTTGTAGGCCGAGGCAGGCAGATCCTGTGAGCACAGGAGCTTGAGACCAGCCTGGGTAACATGGCCAAATCCTGTCTATACCAAAAAATACAAAAATTAGCTGAGTGTGGTGGCACATGCCTGTAGTCCCAGATACTCAGGAGGCTGAGGTGAGAGGATCCCCTGAGCCCAGGGAGGTCAGTCTTGTGAACAGAGTGAAACCCTGTCTCAACAAGGAAGGAAGGAAGGAAGGAAGGAAGGGAGGAAGAGAGGGAGGGAGGGAGGGAGGAAGGGAGGAAGGAAGGAAAGAAGGAAGGAAGGAAGGAAGGAGAGAGGAAGGACAAAGGAAGGAAGGAAGGAGAGAGAAAAGGAAAGGAAGAGAGAAAGGAAGAAAGAAAGGGAATAATTCTGGAAAGGGAGTTTGGGGGAGATAGGTAGAAGATTTAAAAATGCAACGTATTTTGTCTCATTTATTTATTCAATAGATATTGAGCACCTACTAGATATCAAGTATTGTTGTGGGCATTAGGGTTTAGACAAAATTTTTGTTAGCATGTACTTTTTATTCTAATTATCCTATTATAATTTATATTCTATGACTTTGTGGCTTTGATTTGCATTTCTCTAATGACCAGTGATGAGGAGCTTTTTTTCTTGTTTGTTGGCTGCATAAATGCCTTCTTTTGAGAAGTGTCTGTTCATATCTTTCACCCACTTTTTGATGGGGTTTTTTGTTTTTTTCTTGTAAATTTGTTTTAAGTTCTTTGTAGATTCTGGATATTAGCCCTTTGTCAGATGCATAGATTGCAAAATTCTTCTCCTATTCTATGGTTCTCTGTTCACTCTGATGATAATTTCTTTTGCTGTGCAGAAGCTCTTTAGTTTAATTAGATCCCATTTGTCAATTTTGGCTTTTGTTGCCATTGCTTTTGGTGTTTTAGTCATGAAGC
>NW_012101076.1:165703-168488 GCF_000951045.1 Mandrillus leucophaeus
CTAATATCAGTGTGGTTAGGTCAAGTCTGTCACTTCTGGACCTCTGCAAGCCTCTTGGCTGCTAAGGTATCCACATGGAGCCAGCCTAATCCCTTCATTTTACAGTTGAGAACACCAAGAATCTGAAATGTTAGCTTCTCCCACAGCAAAGCCAGTATGACAGGTTCCTGTATTTGTTCCTACACTGAAATTTCTCTTTGAAATATCCGCCAAGGGCTCTTGCTCCCCAGGTGAGACAATGAGTCCCTTCCACTGTTTGCTCTCAACAGGTTGTCCTGTTTTGCATTTCCTCCCTCCTTCTGTGTGCTCTGGAATGAGTTCTGCTAGCCTTTGTGCAAATGACTCATTTCAGTATACTGGTTGTTTCTTCCTAAAAGAGTTGTTTAACAGGTTCAAACATTCCCTCCTTGAAGCATGGGTTGTTACTGTTAAATTTAAAGTGAAAAATTTCTACCACTATGTAGTTTGCAGTTCTTGAAAGACCAAGGATGGAAGGAAGGAAGGAAAAAGGAATTTAAAAAGGATCCCAAAACTCCTGTATTCATGTATAAAGTCTACTAGGTACCTTGTCAAGTGAGATGTGCCTCAGGTTTGTCATTGTGATAAGCTTGAAGGGTTTGTTCTGGCAGAATATGTGCTTATTGTTTTCTCACCAGTGGAAAAACACAGAACAAAATTCATGTTCATTTTGTTGTTGTTGCTGTGTTCTGAATCAAAAGATGGCAATATATCTGCCATTAGCCTTAATGCAAGAGCAAGAACAGGACTAACCAAAATTGTATCTATTTAATGATGCTTTCAAAAGTATGTCTTAGTTCAATTATTTTGGAGAAAAATAAAACTCCTCAGTATTTTTTAATTTAGAAATTTGGGTTCATGACTGCCTTTTGTAAACAGCTGGTGTTTGACTTTTTAACTTAAGAAGGCAGGGCATTCAAGAGTTTGTTGTGAGTTCTTAAAAAAACAACAAACAGACTAAAGACACATGTTGTGTTTATCTATGGAATTTTATCCAGACTAAGAGATTTTATTTTGCCCTTGGCTATGAATTTCTTGCTGTGAGAGGTGTTAAATTCATGTCTTAGTCTTTCTTAGACTTCTTTCCTTACATACTTAGGAGATAATCTCTTTTAAATTATTGAGCAATAGTCTAGGTCAGAAAATGCCTCATCTCTTCAATACTTTCCAAACTCCACTTCAAGCAACAGTCATATTCTTCCACTCCATCTCCTCTCCCAAATACATCTCCAAACACGCTCCTTGACTGTCATGACAGACCTGAAGTAAATGGATCATCACCCTAATAAGAAGACATATCCTTACATTCAACCTCCATTTCACTTTACTTCTTGACCACTCTTCAGAGACAGCTAATTGGAGACAATTACGTGGATAATTGTAGATTCTAAAATTATCACTGGTTAATTCCAGGCCCTGGAAACATTAATCACGTGCTAATGGTGTTAGCCTGTGGGAGATTTGACTTTAAAGCAGGCTTCAGTCACGAATCAAAGCTCATTTGTGTGTTAACTATGTGTCACAATGTACATCACTGTTTCAGAAGAGACACCCACAATCACATCAAAAAACAAAAGGGGGCTAATTTGATAGGCTGTGTGAGATGCATAACATTTTTAACACACTTTATATCACATAGGGTATAATTTTGTACAGTGAAGCCAAATAAAATTCTCTGGACTATTGATTGACAGTTATACTTCATAAATGTGATTAATCAATGAGCAGAAAAAGGCAAAGCAATAACATTATTAGTATGTATTGCCTTAAAATGTAAGCTTTACATATAGAAGTTTAAGGTTATGTAGTATAGGTACATGAAAATATCCAATTTTAATTATAAAATTCTTTAATTTTTTTTGAAGAAACATACACAATAAAAAAGTATAAACACCCATCTACCTGTGATGCACAAATGATAATAATGAACATTTTGTCATATCAGCCTTAAGTTGTTCTTTAGGAAAAAAATCAACTACTACAAGTAAATTGAAGTTCCATTCCTATTCCCAGAGATAGCCACCCTCTCTGTCTAGTTAAATACAATTAAATTACATGATGTTTCCTTTTATTTTTGTGTAGAAAATAGATTCACCATTATGCTTTTCCACAACAATATCTAAATATATTGCACAGAAATTCTGGCTTTATTACTGAAATCATCTGTGTGTCAAAATGAATGTTTAGATATTTTACAAATTTAAACTTCACAGAATCATTTAGAGATCATCTGAAGACTTCAGGGAAATGCTCTAATAGTCTTGTGAAAATTATTTTATTATACAAAATAGAAAATATCTTAGGTACATGTTTTCCTGGTGACAATAGTAAATGCTAATTAGACAAGCTTTTTTGATTGACATAATTTCTTGAATTTACTTTATGAAGTGTAATTAATAGTTACTTTAATGTGGTTACTTTAATGATAAAGGCACTGAAGAGCTTACTATTTTACTACCTTGAATATTAAATAAGATAATAAATGGCATTAGCATCATTTAGAAAAATAATAAAATGTAATATCTAGAGAACTTATTTTATCAAGATATATTTAATAGAGAATAGTTGTCATCAATATTTGAAAACAAATTAAACTTCTATAATGTCAAAGTAGCTCTATAACTCTACCCTGCAGGAATTATTAGGAAGTAAAATCATGTAGGATTTGAAGTCCTGGGATTATCTGTGCTCTTTGACTAGCATAACTTTGCTATTATCTTGTTGGCCTAGGAGAGATCATTTAATCTCTCCAAGACTCAGTTTCCTT
>NW_012101076.1:170913-173091 GCF_000951045.1 Mandrillus leucophaeus
ATTTCTTTTGCTGTGCAGAAGCTCTTTAGTTTAATTAGATCCCATTTGTCAATTTTGGCTTTTGTTGCCATTGCTTTTGGTGTTTTAGTCATGAAGCCTTTGCCCGTGCCTATGTCCTGAATTGTATTGCCTAGGTTTTCTTGTAGGGTTTTTATGGTTTTAGGTCTTATGTTTAAGTCTTTAATCCATCTTGAGTTAATTTTTATATAAGGTGTAAGGAAGGGGGTCCAGTTTCAGTTTTCTGCATATGGCCAGCCAGTTTTCCCAATACCATTTAGAGAAATGCAAATCAAAACCACAGTGAGATTCCATTTCACGCCAGTTAGAAGGATGATCATTAAAAAGTCAGGAAACCACGGATGCTGGAGAGGATGTGGAGAAATAGGAACGTTTTTACACTGTTGGTGGGAGTGTAAATTAGTTCAACCATTGTGGAAGACAGTGTGGCAATTCCTCAAGGATCTAGCACCAGAAATAACATTTAACCCAGCAATCCCATTACTGGGTATATACCCAAAGGATTATAAATCATTCTACTATAAAGACACATGCATATGTATATTTATTGCAGCACTGTTCACAATAGCAAAGACTTGGAACCAACTCAAATGCCCGTCAATGTTAGACTGGATAAAGAAAATGTGGCACATATACACCATGGAATACTATGCAGCCATAAAAAAGGATGAGTTCATGTCCTTTGCAGGGACATGGATGAAGCTGTTAACCATCATTCTCAGCAAACTAACACAAGAACAGAAAACCAAACAGCGCATGTTCTCACTCATAAGTGGGAGGTGAACAATGAGAACACATGGACCCAGGGAGGGGAACATCACACACCGGGGCCTGTCGTGGGGTGGGGGGCTAGGGAAGGGATAGCATTAGGAGAAGTACCTAATGTAAATGATGGGTTGATAGGTGCAGCAAACCACCAATGCCCCTGCCGATAAATTATTACTCCAGAAGTAGAATTCCATCATTGAAGGTGAATCTCAAGTCTGTTTAAATCAGACCCAGAGTGGAGGTATTACTATGCTATGATCCATTTAACTGCAGCCACTGCCTTTAGTACAGGCCGGAGCCTTAGGGAAAAGTCGAAGCAGATCCCCACGGGATCTTTTGGGCATCATAAAGATTAGCATAATGCAGAAATTGAGCTTCAGAGAAAAGATATGACCGTAATCCCTAATATCAGTGTGGTTAGGTCAAGTCTGTCACTTCTGGACCTCTGCAAGCCTCTTGGCTGCTAAGGTATCCACATGGAGCCAGCCTAATCCCTTCATTTTACAGTTGAGAACACCAAGAATCTGAAATGTTAGCTTCTCCCACAGCAAAGCCAGTATGACAGGTTCCTGTATTTGTTCCTACACTGAAATTTCTCTTTGAAATATCCGCCAAGGGCTCTTGCTCCCCAGGTGAGACAATGAGTCCCTTCCACTGTTTGCTCTCAACAGGTTGTCCTGTTTTGCATTTCCTCCCTCCTTCTGTGTGCTCTGGAATGAGTTCTGCTAGCCTTTGTGCAAATGACCCATTTCAGTATACTGGTTGTTTCTTCCTAAAAGAGTTGTTTAACAGGTTCAAACATTCCCTCCTTGAAGCATGGGTTGTTACTGTTAAATTTAAAGTGAAAAATTTCTACCACTATGTAGTTTGCAGTTCTTGAAAGACCAAGGATGGAAGGAAGGAAGGAAAAAGGAATTTAAAAAGGATCCCAAAACTCCTGTATTCATGTATAAAGTCTACTAGGTACCTTGTCAAGTGAGATGTGCCTCAGGTTTGTCATTGTGATAAGCTTTGAAGGGTTTGTTCTGGCAGAATATGTGCTTATTGTTTTCTCACCAGTGGAAAAACACAGAACAAAATTCATGTTCATTTTGTTGTTGTTGCTGTGTTCTGAATCAAAAGATGGCAATATATCTGCCATTAGCCTTAATGCAAGAGCAAGAACAGGACTAACCAAAATTGTATCTATTTAATGATGCTTTCAAAAGTATGTCTTAGTTCAATTATTTTGGAGAAAAATAAAACTCCTCAGTATTTTTTAATTTAGAAATTTGGGTTCATGACTGCCTTTTGTAAACAGCTGGTGTTTGACTTTTTAACTTAAGAAGGCAGGGCATTCAAGAGTTTGTTGTGAGTTCTTAAAAAAACAACAAACAGACTAAAGACACATGT
>NW_012101076.1:179521-183844 GCF_000951045.1 Mandrillus leucophaeus
GTCCCAGCTACTCAGGAGGCTGAGGCAGGAGAATGGCGTGAACCCGGGAGGTGGAGCTTGCAGTGAGCGGAGATCGCGCCACTGCACTCCAGCCTGGGCTACAGAGTGAGACTCCGTCTCAAAAAAATAAAAATAAAAAAAAGATTATTAAATGTTTCTTTGTCAGTACAGGGAAGGTAAGTTACTATGTATTATATAATCAGTGAAGAGGATGACTGTCTCATGACCTTGTGATCAGGCCAAGTTATATTACTTCTCATTACCAATATTCTTTCTGAGGGTGTTGCAAATAATTACTTTGTAAGGGTAAGTAAGTACTGGCAAATGAGTAAAATAATGATGCTTATCTAAGAAAAAACAGTAAAGTTGCCTTTCAACAGTTCTTGTCTATAAATGGAGATAGAGTATTTTTTTACATCTTCTTAGGAGACTTGAAAACCTACTATCTGTTGTGAGATTTCCCATGCGGTTGTCACATTCTTTCCCACAACTTTAGGATCTGGGAGATAAAACGAGACAGTGATGAAGAATCACTCGGATATGTTCACTAGACCTCCTGAAGTTATCTTTTTTAGCCAGTTCTCTTCTGTTTAGGAGTATCTTCTTAGCAAGTTTAAATGGATGGCTATCTATAGTATTTTTAGTGATCCCAGAAGAGGAAAGTATATGTCTTCTATAATGACCACTGTCAGAATTGAATGACCCTCACAGACCCCATGTTCTCCCTAAATAAGATAATGGATGTGAAAGAACACTGTAAACTATAACAAGTGTTGGAAATTATTATTGAAATTACCATTTGAAGGCTGACCCAGTCATTTGTTTCATCACACAAATTCCTTCTAAGTGTCAGAATTCATTTTATAGTTATGTAGGGATTGATGGCACTAGACAGGGACTCAGGATCTTGAATATTGAAGTCTTTGTGTCCTGCTGTGGTCATTCTTCCCATCAGATTTCAGGGCTATGTATGTACAGAGGTTGGTGCTAAACATATACACACACTTTATAAAATTACTCTGAAGTTCCAATATGGTCTCCTATTAATTTTATTATTCTATTACTCATTTTCTCCTTTGTCCCTTCCTACTCAATGTGCTAGCCATAGATTGGCAATTAGTCAAAACCAAAAAGATCTTCTAGTAAAATAATCAGACTTAACATTAAAGGCTACCAGAATCTGACTTAGAAAAACCTGTTCTTAATTCATTGTAAGACCAACTTATTCAGAAAGAAACAAAAAGTCTGACTCATGGACAGCCTTCCTTTCACTCAGGCTAATGGCAGGAAGAGAGCATGAAACCAAAGCACACCAAGCAGACTCCTTCTCTTTTTGCTGTAGGCCCTCAGAGGATGAGGAAAGGGAAGTCAAGGAAAAGCATACTTAAATAGCAAGGGGAAAATAAGGGATTTGCTCTAAAGTGTGGAGCTGGGTTGGTCTAATTGGGTTGGTCTAATTGGCCTAAGATACCATAATCTTTTGTCATCATACAAGAGAGGCCATGTACATCAGACTTATCAAAAAAAGGTTTGTGTTTTTAGCTTCAAAAGCGAGAAGACCTAGGCTGGGGTCCAGATTGACTGTTGATAGGCGGTGTGATCAATCCCGTTTTTTCCTTCCATTTACAATCTGAGGTTAAGATTACATATCCTTGAACTGTTCATCTCCATAGTCCAGAGTGACATTGAGAATATAAATGAAAGAGAAAATGTGGGAGTGTTTTGGGGAGTTACATGGCCATTTCACAAGGCCCTTTAAGATGCACAGAATGGGAATTTAATGCTGAAAAAGGATACCATTCTGCTTTAGACATGTTTAATGTTTTTCGTACATTGAAGCCATAATCCATTCCCTTATATCATTTCCTTTTTAATCCTATCTAGTGTTCTGGTGCCTCATTCTTCTTTAAAATGATACATTTTAAACATCTGAAGACAAACACGCATTGTGAGATTTTCATGGAAGCTTCATGTGTTTTAAAGAAACTATAAACCACAAATAATAGTATTAAACTCGTGTCTATGAAGAAAACTAAACTTGTATCTTTGAGACAAATAACATTGCTTTGCAAAAAAACTGGCTTCTAGTTTAATTTAAATATACATATCTAGTAGTTTTAAACATTATTTCATAAGTCCCACAGTCATTGAGTGAATTTTATGAACTGGGAAGGCAGGAGGATTAAACAGAGATATGCAGGTTTAATTCATGGCTTCTCCAGCTAAGTGTCCTTGGCCGGTGAGTTACCTTCCCAAGCCTCATTTCTTCATCTCAGAGATGGAAATAATAGTACTTATCTCTCAGAGTTTGGGTGAGGATTGATGATAATACGAATAAAAAATAGCTCCCTGCTAGCAGGGAACTATTAACAGAGTTATGCAGATATGGTGAAACACTCAACAGTGGATAAACAGAGTGAGCAACACAAACATATATCAACACAGATAGATGATCAAAAGTCTAAGTTGCGGGGAAAATGAGAAACAGAATGAGACTGATTGCACAATAACATTTATGTAAATACACTCATGTGTACTCACATAAGATAATACCATCATTGTTCATGAGAGGTGGATTGAAAAGTTCACACTAAATGCTGTGTGGTAAAAACTGGAATTTTAGATGGGGAATGAAAGGAACTAAAATAAAAGAAAGAGGGCTGGACATGGATCGTCATGATGATTGCTCTAATTTTATGCATTTGAGCTGCAAGAGGACTGGAAACTAAAAAAGTAATGCTTAGCACAGAGCCTGCCATATAGCAGAAACTTTAAATACCGGTGGCTGTTTTTTAATACTGGAGTGAGATACTACTTAGCAGATTTGCATCAGTTTGATTGGCATTATTGAGCTTACTGACATTTACAGATAGGAGTTGAGCCAATAGAGTAAAAAGATCAGAAAGAAACTGAGAAGTAGAGAAAGGAAATTTTTTTCATGATAGAAAACAATTCAGACATGATAATAACAGCAATTAGTTATTGAGTACTTACATGCTAAGCATTCATTCATTTATTCAACCAACATATATTTACTAACTGCTTCTTATATGTCAGACATTGTTCTAGACATTGGAAATACAGCAGGAAAACAACAACTACAATGACAACAGCAACATTCCCTGCTATTATGGAACTTATATTCTAGTGAGAGGGGAGAAGCAATAATGAGTAAAATATATAGTATGTTAAGTGGCAATACGTCCTGTGGAAGAAACAACAACAAGAAAGCAGGGAAGGGTTCCATGGAGTCGGGGGTGACTGCAATTTTAAATAGGGAGGTCAGGGAAGGCTTCTCTGAGGGACATTATTTCAAACTCATTTCCTGTATGATCTCTTTTAGTCTTCTCAACATCCTATGAAAAAGTTACTTTAATTAACTATAATGCTATTTTTCAGATGAGTAAGCTGGTCCAGAGTCCATCAGTGCCTTTTCCAAGGCTTTATAGGTGGCTCTGTGAGAGAGATAGGATTACGGTTCAGGATACCTGGCTCCAGAACCGTCTCCTTATTTAATACTTGGCATGCAGAAAGCTAGAAGGAACCCAGAGAGATCTTCCAGAATAGGGGGTGGGAATGCTGTTTAGAAAACATTGCATTAATATTATCATGGTATCCATTTTACATCTTAAGAATCTAAAATAAACAAACTTCTTGGTTGGGGGATACTTTAGAAAGTAAAACTGGCCAAAATCTTCTGGTCTGGTGTGCATATCCAGAGGTTACAAAGGATATGTCAGATATTCTCATTAAGAAATCCTAATTTTTTCTAACTCTTAATTTCTTTTTCTTTATTATTTTACTTCAAGTTCTGGGTTACATGTGCAGAACGTGCAGTTTTCTTACATAAGTATACACGTGCCATGGTGGTTTGCTGCACACATTAACCGGTCATCTACATTAGGTATTTCTCCTAATGGTATCCCTCCCCTAGCCCCCCACCCCACAACAGGCCCCAGTGTGTGATGTTCCCCTCCCTATGTCCATGAGTTCTCATTGTTTCTCACTCCTACTTATGAGTGAGAAAATGCAGTGTTTGGTTTTCTGTTCTTGTGTTAGTTTGCTGAGAATGATGGTTTCCAGCTTTATCCATGTCCTTGCAAAGGACAAGAACTCATCCTTCTTTATGGCTGCATAGTATTCCATGGTGTATATGTGCCACATTTTCTTTATCCAGTCTAACATTGACGGGCATTTGGGTTGGCTCCAAGTCTTTGCTATTGTGAATGGTGCCACAATACACATATATATGTATGTGTCTTTATAGTAGAATGATTTATAATCTGTTGGATATATACCCAGTAATGGGATTGCTGGGCCAAA
>NW_012101076.1:184849-252868 GCF_000951045.1 Mandrillus leucophaeus
TTGATGGGAATAGTATTGAATCCATAAATTGATTTGGGCAGTGTGGCCATTTTCACAATACTGATTCTTCCTATCCATAAGCATGGAATATTTTTCCATTTGTTTGTGTCCTCTCTTATTTCCTTGAGCAGTGGTTTGTAGTTCTCCTTGAAGAGGTCCTTTACATCCCTTGTAAGTTGTATTCCTAGGTATTTTATCCTCTTAGTAGCAATTGTGAATGGGAGTTCACTCATGATTTGGCTCTTTGTTTATCTGTTATTAGTGTATAGGAATGCTTGTGATTTTTGCACATTGATTTTGTATCCTGAGACTTTGCTGAAGTTGCTTATCAGCTTACAGAGATTTTGGGCTGAGATGATGGGGTTTTCTAGATATACAATCATGTCATCTGTGAACAGAGACAATTTGATTCCTCTCTTCCTATCTGAATACCCTTTATTTCTTTCTCTTGCCTGATTGCCCTGGCCAGAACTGTCAATACTATGTTGAATAAGAGTGGTGAGAGAGGGCATCCTTGTCTTGTGCTGGTTTTCCAAGGGAATGTTCCAGTTTTTGCCCATTCAGTATGATACTGGCTGTGGGTTTGTCATAAACAGCTCTTTTATTATGAGATACCTTCCATCAATACCTAGTTGATTGAGAGTTTTTAGTGTGAAGGGGTATTGAATTTTGTCAAAGGCCTTTTCTGCATCTATTGAGATAATAATTTGGTTTTTGTCATTGGTTCTATTTATATGATGGATTATGTTTATTAATCTGCATATGTTGTACCAGCCTTGCATCCCAGGTATGAAGCCAACTTGATCGTGGTGGATATGCTTTTTGATGTGCTGCTGGATTTGGTTTGCCAGTATTTTATTGAGGATTTTCCCCACTGTCAATATTAGAAAGATCAACAAGACAGAAAATTAACAAGGACGTTCAGGACTTGAACTAAGCGTAGACCAAGCAGACCTAATAGATTCTACAGAACTCTCCACCTGAAAGCAACAGAATATGCATTCTTCTCAGCACCTCATCACACTTATTCTCGAATTGACCACATAATTGGAAGTAAAACACTCCTCAGCAAATGCAAAAGAATGGAAATCATAATAGTCTCTCAGACCACAGTGCAATCAAATTAAAATTCAGGATTAAGAAACTCACTCAAAACCACACAACTACATGGAAACTGAACAACCTGTTCCTGAATGACTACTGGGTAAATAATAAAATTAAGGCAGAAGTAAATAAGCTATTTGAAACCAAGGAGAATAAAGACACAACACACCAGAATTTCTGGGACACAGCTAATGCAGTGTTTAGAGGGAAATTTATAGCACTAAATGCCCACAGGAGAAAGTGGGAAAGATCTAAAATTGACACCCTAACATCACTATTAAAAGAACTAGAGAAGCAAGAGCAAACAAATTCAAAAGCTAGCAGAAAACAAGAAATAACTAAGATCAGAGCAAAACTGAAGAAGATAGAGACATGAAAAACCCTTCGTTGATCTGTCTAATATTGACAGTGGGGTGTTAAAGTCTCCCACTATTATTGTGCAGGAGTCTAAGTCTCTTTGTAGGTCTGTAAGAACTTGTTTTATGAATCTGGGTGCTCCTATATTGGGTGCATATATGTTTAGGATAGTTAGCTCATCTCCCTGCATTGATCCGTTTACCATTATGTTATGTCCTTCTTTGTCTCTTTTGATCTTTGTTGGTATGAAGTCTGCTTTATGAGAGACTAGGATTGCAACTTCTACTGTTTCTTTTTGTTTTGTTTTCCATTTGCTTGGTAAATATTTCTCCATCCCTTTATTTTGAGCCTATGTGTATCTTTGCACGTGAGATGGGTCTCCTGAATACAGTACCCTGATGGGTCTTGACTCTTTTTCCAATTTGCCAGTCTGTGTCTTTTAATAAGGGAATTTAGCCTGTTTACATTTAAGGTTAATATTGTTATTTGTGAATTTGATCCTGTCGTTATGATGCTAGCTGGTTGTTTTGCCCGTTAGTTGATGCAGTTTCTTCATAGTGTTGATGGTCTTTACAATTTGGTATGTTTTTGCAGTGGCTGGTACTGGTTGTTCCTTTCCATATTTAGTGCTTCCTTCAGGAGCTCTTGTGAGGCAGGCCTGGTAGTGACAAAATCTCTCAGCATTTGCTTGTCTGTAGCAGATTTTATTTCTCCTTCGCTTGTGAAGCTTAGTTTGGCTGGATGTGAAATTCTGGGTTGAAAATTCTTTTCTTTATGAATGTTGAATATTGGTCGCCACTCTCTTCTGGCTTGTAGCGTTTCTGCACAGAGATCTGCTGTTAGTCTGATGGGCTTCCCTTTGTGGGTAACCCAACTTTCTCGCTGGCTGCCCTTAACACTTTTTTCCTTCATTTCAACCTTGGTGAATCTGTTGATTATGTGTCTTGGGGTTGCTCTTCTCGAGGAGTATCTTTGTGGTGTTCTCTGTATTTCCTGAATTTGAGTGCTGGCCTATCTTGCTAGGTTGGGCAAGTCTCCTAGATAATATCCTGAATAGTGTTTTCCAACTTGGTTCCATTCTCCTTGTCACTTTCAGGTACACCAGTCAAACGTAGATTTGGTCTTCTCACATAGTCCCACGTTTCTTGGAGGCTTTGTTCATTCCTTTTTATTCTTTTTTCTCCAATTGTGTCTTCTCTCTATTTAATTAAGTTGACCTTCAGTCTCTGATATCCTTTCTTCCACTTGATGGATTTGGCTATTGATACTTGTGTATGCTTCACAAAGTTCTCATGCTGTGTTTTTCAGCTCCGTCACATCGTTTATGTTTTTCTCTACACGGGTTATTCTAGTTAGCAATTCATCTAACCTTTTCTCAAGGTTCTTGGCTTCCTTGCATTGGGTCAGACGATGCTCCTTTAGCTTGGAGGAGTTTGTTATTACCCACCTTCTGAAGCTTACTTCTGTCAATTCGTCAAACTCAGTCTCCGTCCAGTTTTGTTCCCTTGCTGGTGATGAGTTGTGATCCTTTGGAGGAAAAGAGGTGTTCTGGGTTTTGGAATTTTCAGCCTTTTTGCGCTGGTTTCTCCCAATCTTTGTGGATATATCTACCTTTGGTCCTTGATGTTGGTGACGTTCGGATGGGGTCTTTCAGTGGATGTGCTATTTCTGTTTTTTAGTTTTCCTTCTGACATGCCCCTCTGCTGTCGGTCTGCTGGAGTTTGCTGGAGGTCCACTCCCGACCTTGTTTGCCTGGGTGTCACCAGCAGAGGCTGCAGAACAGCAAAGATTGCTGCCTGATCTTTCCTCTGGAAGCTTTGTCCCAGAGGGGCACCTGCCAGATGCCAGCCAGAGCTCTCCTGTAGGAGGTGTCTGTCAGCCCCTACTGGGAGGTATCTCCCAGTCAGGATACATGGGGGTCAGGGACCCACTTGAGGAAGCAGTCTGACCCTTAGCAGAGCTGGAACGCTGTGCTGGGAGGTCCGCTGCTCTTCAGAGCTGTCAGGCAGACGTTTAAGTCTACTGACGCTGCGCTCCCAACCGCCCCTTTCCCCAGGTGTTCTGTCCCAGGGAGATGGGCGTTTTCTCTATACGTCCATGACTGGGGCTGCTGCCTTTTTTTCAGAGATGCCCTGCCCAGAGAAGGGAAACCCGGCAGTCTGGCCACAGCAGCCTTACTGAGCTGCAGTGGGTTCTGCCCAGTTCGAACTTCCCAGCAGCTTTGTTTACACTACGAGCATAAAACTGCCTACTCTAGCCTCAGCAATGGCAGACGCCTCTCCCCACACCAAGCTCGAGTGTCCCGGGTTGATCTCAGACTGCTGCTGTGCTGGCAGTGAGAATTTCAAGCCAGTGAATTTTAGTTTGCTGGCCTCCATGGGGGTGGGACCCACCGAGCCAGACCACCTGGCTACCTGGCTTCAGCACCCCTTTCCAGGGGGAGTGAACGGTTCTGTCTCACTGGCATTCCAGGGGCCACTGGGGTATGGAAAAAAAAGAACTCCTGTAGCTAGTTCAGTGTCTGCCCAAATAACTGCCCAGTTTTGTGCTTGAAACCCAGGGCCCTGGTGGGGTAGGCACTGGAGGGAATCTCCTGGTTTGTGGGTTGGGAAAACTGGGGGACAAGCACAGTATCTGTGCCGGAGTTCCTCAGGCTCAGTCTCTCATGGTTTCCCTTGGGTAGAGGAGAAAACTCCCTGACTCCTTGCGTTTCCCAGGTGAGGTGATGCCCCTCTGTGCTTCGGCTCACCCTCCATGCTTCGGCTCACCCTCCGTGGGCTGCAGCCACTGTCCAACCAGTCCCAATGAGATGAACTGGGTACCTCAGTTGGAAATGCAGAAATCACCTGTCTTCTGCCTCGATCTCGCTGGGAGCTGCAGACCACAGCTGTTCCTATTCAGCCATCTTGCCAGCAATCTCCCGCAACTCTTAATTTCTTGCTACAGGACCAGTAATGTCAAGAGTGTAAGTGACTGGCCTAATGTCATATGGCTCATTTGCTACAGAACCAGGATGGGAAAACTGAGCTTGAAAAATCAACCAATCAGCACAACCACAACAGCAAGGCAGGGCCACCCAGCCTCTGTGTTTCACTCTGCATGGCTGGCCCACCAAACTCCGTTGGCCTTATGGCTTCTCATTGAAACTGCAGAGAGGCTATGGTTAAGTCAAAGGCTTAGCTAGGTTAGAGTGAATTACTGAATCAGGGGAGTCCTATTTACAGAAAGGAGGGAAGGAGTATGATAAAGAGGAAGAAAAGTAAACGGAGGCATAAATGAAGAAAATGAAGGAGGAATCTCCTAAGAACGGACAAAGTGAGTGTCAAAGTGAGACTCCACCCCAGGAAGGAGAGGGGGAGGGGCCCATGGAGCAGGAGGGAAAAGGATTCCTCCCCCTCAGTAATCTTAATTATAGTAGTATAGGACAGGTATGAATAGTGTTGTTTTATATATGAGAAAACCGAAACTCAGTAAAGCTGTATCACTTACTCAAGACATACAGTTGGTAAGTCTCCTAATTCTGTAAATTTTTTTCTTTCCATAGGTCTCTCTCTTCCCTTGTTTCCATCATTACTTCCCTCTGGCCTCCTTTTATGTGTACAAAGTGAAGTACTGAGGTTTTTACTTTTTTCCTGAAATAATTATCAAATGTCCTGTGATGGAGTATGTGGTTACCATGACAACACAGCCCTCACTGAGGACTAGCCTCCCTGCTTTGCCTCCGGAATCATGTTTCACGGAACAGGTTCCTCTCCGTGGAACTTCTAGGAGCTGTAATTCTACATTTTGTTTGAGTGGTTATTTGCTGAATGTATGTCCTCCACTAGACTATGTAAGCTTCACAATGGGAGGGACCAGCCTACTTTGCCAACAGTGTGCCCCCAGCGTTTTGCACAGTGCTTAGCACCAGGATCTACGTGATATTTGCTGAGCAAATGTTCTGTGGTTCCTCTCCGCTCTCTTCTGAAAGTTACATGGACAGTAACCTTTAGCTCACGATTATGTTAATAGATACTGTGTAACGAGTCGGGCCGGTATTTACAGATAGTATACAGGTGAATGAACACACACACACTCACAACTGCACAACAGCCCGGGGCGGGTGCACTCAAGAGGAAACGCTCACAGTCGGAGCCAGCCCGACCAGCTCTGTTAAACACCGCTGCGCTGGGCTCCGCGGCCCTCTGCCCCGTGGGAGGGCACCCAGGTCCACGCGCTGCGGGAGTCTAGGGCTCACTGGGACTCGCCGGCCGGGTCGGGCGGCGGCGGCGTGGGCGGTGAGCTGTGCGGTGATTGGCCCGCGCCTGCCGGGGTGGGGCGGGGCTGGCGGCGGAGGGGCGGGGCTGGCAGCAGGAGACCGGAGCTCGAGCAAAGGGGGCGTGCGCGGCGACTGCTGCCGTAGTTTCAGTATAAACAAGGAACCCGACTGGTTAGGCGAATTTTGTTTTTCTTCTTCCCGCGCGCTTTCGCTCCCTGTCCTTTGGTCGCATTTGTGGGCGCGCGGCACGCAGCCGGGAGGCGGAGGACTCAGAGTCCACCTGCAGGTAGGTTGTTTCCTGGCTGGGTTTTTCTCCCGGCGGGGGGACCACAGCCCGGTAGCGGGAACTCGGGACCCTGCTGAGCGCTGCGCTCTCCCTGGAGATCCCGGTGCCGCGCGGGGAGCGAGCAGGGCTCAGAGACTGCACCGGCTGGGTGCGCTCTGAGGCGGCGGGAGATCCCGAGGCGAGTGAGCGCAAACGCGGGCACCAAGAGCCGGGTTACAGCCCGGGATCGGGGGAGGGCCCCTGCCCGGCCGCTGCGGGCACCTGGGACTGCCGCGGCCCCAACAGGTGCGTGGCCGAGCCACTGGAACCCGGGTAGGGACGGGCTTGGGTTGGGTTGTGCCTTCCCTCTTTCTCCCTGATCCTGCAGCCGGGCCTTCTGTCTCGAGATCGGTGGTTTTTGAGGATTTGTCTTGAGTTGTAGTCGCGTCCATCATTTTTTTCATCCCTTCTTTCCTTCGTGTGCATACCTAGGTTGATTCTTCCACTTCTTGACTAGTTTTGTGTGTGTGTGTGTGTGTGTGTGTGTGTGTGTGTGTGTGTAGGGGGAGCTGTTGATTTTTGTTGTCAGTGCCATGTAATCTAAAGTCTGACTCGTAGGAAGGGACAAGGGAACAGAAGTCACATACTCCCCACCGACAAGGTGATGTTCTGTCATCCTTCGGTGTTCACCTGGCAAACTTGGGAGACACTGAGTCGTATTGCTTTTGCCAGAGCTCAGTTGAATAGCCTCGGGTCACCTGCCTGGGCAATCTAAGGTGAGCTAGAGGTATCTGGGAGCCTCGCGGGCGATCAGCTTGAGGGAGGCTCTTTCTAAGGGAGCTGTGAAAAACAACTTCAGTGCTGCACCAGGGAGAAGGGCGAGACGGGGACTGGGGTGCGCGCGCCATTGTGTGTGTGTATGGACGTACCATTTCAGTACGGCTTGCTGTCTTGCCCCAACCAAATCGGCGCAGTTCAGGAAAAAGCAACGTAGCTTAGTCCTCTGACACTGCCGAGGGTGGCACAAGTGTGGCATATAACACAAGGAGATTGTCTAGACTGCGATTTTCTCTTCAGAATGTAGATGTATGTGTCCATCCTCCCTGATGAATTCGGTGGATATGGTGTATATCGATGAATATGCACACAAATTTGTGTATGTGTTTGGGCCGAACGCGTCTCCAAGGAGTCCTTCGTCAGCAGTACCATGTGATGACGATCAGGAACTGCTGGTGTGTGTAGATCTATATTTAGCTCAGATGGTCTAATGGCCGAGGGGAGGGTCTCTGAACTGGGTGCATAAAGGGGAAGAGTCTAGGGATCAGGGTGGTGCACTTTTGAATGATGTCTGGCACAGTCACACTCAGATGGGGTGAATAATTGCCCTTTCCTCCTGAAAACAGTAGCTAGAGCTTGGCATGTGACGGCTGTGCCTTAATTTAAAACATAGTTGGACCATGGCAATAAGCCTCTTCTAAGAAACAAGGAGGTTAACAGTTAAGCAGCGTGTGTACCTGGTTGGCGATTTGGGTGAAAATAACTGGTCCCATGAGATTTAGAACAAAAGTAGAGTTGATTTCTTTTATAAAAAGAAATAAAAATAAAAATTCTTTGCTGTTGAGTTTTTCATAACAGAAAAAAAAAGAATGGCAGCTTGTTAAACCCTATCATTAAAGGTAATTTTATTTTTTTAAGTGAGGGGCAGTGGTGGAGCTAGAGAGGAGGACCTTAGGGCACTTTTGACAGACATCAGGGTTTACAAACAACGTTATATTATGCCTTTCAAGCAGATTTTCTGGTGAAGATGAGATCAGCCACTGATTAACAAGTTTCTTGGCATTCTTCCACTGCATGTCGGGTCAATCCTTTGTTTTCTTGGAGGTGGCAACATTTCTGACTACTAAGTATACTGGCTTTGCACTTTCCAGTTGTCTAAGGAAGTGTTACATTCTTAGAATTTATTTCTCCTATGGTGCATTTTCAGTCTTGCTTCATTTTATGTGCTCCATTGGATATTTTATCTGATACTACCACATCTAATACCTGGGAATCACCAGAAAACATTCACATGTATTGTCTCCCGCTAACCCGCTACAGCTTAGCATTAATGGATTTTTTAAACGTGTGTGTATACACATAATGTATATATAGACACATATGTATTTATATGTATAAATCAAAATATTTTAATAACACATACTTCTTATATAACATTTTATTCTTAGACCCTAAAATTAACTACTAGTTAATAGAGTACAGTAGACCAAATAAAAACAATTCAATACACCTTTCTGAGGGAAAAAGACATGGTAAGAAAATTGAAGGGGAGAAACTGGGATCCCTAGTATGACTCAAGAGTGTTGGGATCAGCTTTGTCAATATCCACAGAGTACCTGGAAGAATTGGACTTGGGAGGAACATTGGGATGGCCCCAGGAGAGCACCTCCTTGGAAAGGAGATGGGTGAAAGGAGTGTCTTTTCCTTTGCTTGGGAGAAGAATCTAGAATCCTTGAAGCAGGGATTAGGAATCTTGATTCTGACGCCACACATAATAAATGAAAAAGCTGTGAAAACATTTTGTGACTTCTTAAAGAGGCCAATTGCACTGAAAATGCTGTTTAAGATTTATGGGATTTGTATTAGTAGTAGTTGAATTTGGGTATTGCCAGCCCACTCCCCTCACTTTTTCAGACCTATAGTTGTCCTTTTTGGTTCTCCAGTTAAAACTACAAAAAAGACCCATGCAACCTTTGCTTATCCTAAAGTGACAGATGTTGCAGCCTAGTGCTGCGGACATATTTCTGCTTTGGAAATAAGGAGACTTGGGTTCTGGCGAATCTGGAGCCCTAATCAGCGATTTATTTTTTCTCTATGCCTGCAGTTTCTGTAAAACGACTGTGCGGAGTTGAATGGAGTGATTTATGAGTTTCTTTAGGTCTGTCATAACTGCTTTATTTTGTTGTACTACTGCTTCATGGCATTTACACCCTGTCTTAGGGGTGGACTAATGAAGGGTGAAGTGATTTGCAGTTAGATGTTCACCTACTTTCTAGGTATGTGGAAATGAAGAGAGGAGAGTGAAATTTCTTTTTATTGATTAATTTATGTAGAAGTTTAATATTAAACTGCTTTTTGCTTCTGTTCTTCTCTAGGTATGAATATTAAAAATGATTATTAAAAAGGTTGGTGTCAGATTTTTTTTGGCCTATTAAATCAATATTACTATCCATTAAATTTTTAAATTTGTTTTGAACAACCATTTTTTCTTAGGTTTATATTTATTATTTCATTTCAGGGTATGCCTGTGTCTGGAAATGATTCAGTTGATTCAAATTTTATTAGGAAACCCTGCTTAGAAAATTAGTTTAACCCAGAGAAAGTACAAATTCGCCTGCAGTACCAACATCTTTCTATTGCTCTAAAAGAGAAAAATGGGGAGGGATGAATACAGTTTTTCAAAAATTCACAGCTGGAAAATTATCCCAGTAACCTATTACATACTAAGATATAAATAGAAAACTCTACTTTTAAATAAACATCCTCATTAGCTATCAGATCATTTTCTTGAGATGAATTAGGTATAGAAAAATAAAACCTTTTATTAAAGAATGTTCTCCATATGATATTACTTTATTTGTGTTGAGATCTACCATGTATAAATGATGATTCAGCTACTCGTATCTGTGCTGTTCAGTATGGTAGCCTCTAGTCATATGGGAATATTTAAACTTAAGTTTATTAAAATTAAACAAAATTTAAAATTTAGTTTTTCAGTTGCAATAAGCCACGTTTTAAGTGCTAAGTAGTCACTTGTGGCTAGTGGCTACTCTATTGCATTGTGCAAAAGAAAAACATTTTCAGTATCCCAGAAAGTTCTTTTTGACAGACTCAATTAGGTAATGATGATTTTGATTATCCAGAAGATCATTTTTATTCTTCTAGGAAAAGGAAATATTTAATTCCCATTGTAGTTGAGCACCTACAATGTAAGGCATTATGACCAAATAACATTAGCCAGTACGTCTTCACCTGTACAGTATGAGCTGTATAGTTCAATAATATGCCAAGATCACAAATACCAGTTTCTCAATATATTTTCCCCATAACTCTAGTTATCCTTTTGCTTTTCTAAACCAGCACTGTTACTGCTACAAAGTGCCAACCCTTTGAAAGACAAGGAACGAGGAGCCATCTACTGTCCAGTTTAGGAACTGCATGGAAGATGTAGATGATAAAAAGTTAATGCATAAAGAATGTATGCATTACATTCTTTACATTCAATATGTCCTGGGTTCAGTTCCCACGTAGTAAAGATTTACTTCATAGAAGAGCTTTAATTGACTCTTCAGGTCATGTGCTGAAATGTCATTTGTGTTTTAATAAACTGCTAACAACATATCCCCAAGACAAAAGATGACAAATCTTAGCTTTGTTTTTCTTCCGAGGAAACCAAAGATAGTAAACTATTTGAGTCAGAATCGCCTTCCTCCATCAATTAGGAATTAGTAAGGAAATCTTTAAGTAGCATCTAAGACAAATCAAGCAGAATGCCAATTCACTTTTTGTATGGATGCCGATAAATCAGGAAATAATATCACTGTTTCATTGCAGAGAGACATAGGATCTTCCTTCCTCAAAAATACTGATTTTTTTTTCTTTTTCTCCCTTAACTGTGAAATCTACTAAGCCTGTGGGACTCACTTTCAAAGAAGGTACTTATCTTGGAGTCTTGGAGTTTCTGTCTGTTCACATACCAAAGATGTGAGTTGACTCTGAGTTGTCTTCTCTGTGTTGTTTCCCCTCTCAATATGATACCTTTTTTTTTTTTTTTTTTTTTATAAAGGAGGTAAGCAGAGATGTAGCATTTCTGCAGTTTCCAGAGATGCTGTTAGAAATCTCTGATTTAGGACTTCCTCTGAATGAGGACAGAAATGAGAAGATAATCTAGAAATTTTCTTTCTTTCTTTTTTTTTTTTAACATAGAGTCTCGCTCTGTTGCCCAGGCTGGAGTGCAGTGGCACGTTCTTGGCTCACTACAACCTCTGCCTCCCGGGTTCACGCCATTCTCCTGCCTCAGCCTCCCCAGGAGCTGGGACTACAGGCGCCCGCCACCATGCCCAACTAATTTTTTGTATTTTTAGTAGAGATGAGGTTTCACCAGGTTAGCCAGCATGGTCTCGATCTGCTGACCTTGTGATCTGCCTTCCTCGGCCTCCCAAAGTGCTGGGATTACAGGTGTGAGCCACCGCACCTGGCAATCTAGACATTTTCAAACTTAAGTCATGTTTTAGATAGTGTCAGAAACTTGACTTTTACCTTTCACCCTGGCTCAAATCCATAGTTAGATACACCCTATGAAGGTGCAGTCAATCTTGGTATTCTAGCAGGGCAAAAGGAGGCAGGCTGCAAGTACTTGAGATAACAGCTGGAGTAAAGCTGAAATATGTGAACTCTTAATTCAGATCTATGCAACTTCAAGGGAGAAAAGGAAGAAACAAATTGTTGAAGATTAATCTCACCAAAGGGCAAAGTTTTTCTGGCATCTAGATGGGAATTCAGGAACCAGTAATTCCAGGATATTAAATTAAACCTCTCCCCACTAAACAAATATGCTTTCAAAGTTCAGCTGTGATACGGAGGCCTTCGTCTACTTAAGTGTTTTTTCTTTTTCTTTAATTGGAACACATGCCCAATATTTGAACAGAAGCTAAAATATTATGGTCAACATCAAGGCATTGGATTTATTAGGTATTTCACTGAAGCACTCTATGTATGATGAAATAGGGATCAAAAAAATAAACCTTTTTTTCTCTGACTCTTACATTTTCTGTCTCATTTCAAGTGTAGAGGAAATGCTGACTCGACATTCTGGTAGAGATTTACAAAGCACCTATTGCAGACATTGAGGGATAGCTTTTGATTTAGTTCCCATACCCATCTTTTCCTCAACCTCTTTTCCAATTTGAATTGTCACCTGAAACCACCCTATCCTGGTGCACCTGCTTCATCATAAATAACATTGTGCAAAAGCAGTCGCTAATTCAAACACAGTCTGCTGTTTAGAAAAAGGCAGCTTTTCATCTGGCGCTTTAGTGGGTTTGAAACCATTAGGCATGCCTTTCAAATCCATTCATATCGTAAATCACCCAGAGCTTGCTTCCTTGCTGCTGGATCAATGTCAGGCTGAACTTTTTCAGGGTCCTTGGAAGAACATGATCTATCTTTGTGACCAAATTAGCTGCCTCTGTAAGATGTCTTGTCTGTCAACTAACTTTTCAACTTCCCAAATTAATTTTAAGAAAGAACATTCATCTTGTATACCTGGGCTGGGTATATCTTGACTTCCTGTTGGAAGATTTTCCAGCATAACCTGTAATCTATATGCTAATTTTGATGGCTCTACACTTTCTTTTCCCCTGGTTCATTGTTTTAAAACCAGAATCTATTTCCCATTATCTCCCTGCATCTCCTCACATCCTAAAGTGCTGCCTCAATTTATGCAGAAAAGAAAAAGCCCATTTCAATAGCTGTACCCAAGCCTAAATAATTATGATTATTTTATTCTCTTAACTCAGTTTGATTGGTACTACCTGAAAATACAAGAATTCCTTGATTTCTTTTTCTTTTTTCTTTTTTCTTTTCTTTTCTTTTTTTTTCTTTTTTTTTTTTGAGACAGAGTTTTGCTTTTTTTGCCCAGGCTAGAGTGCAATGGCACTATCTTGGCTCACGACAACCTCTGTCTCCCAGGTTCAAGCGATTCTCCTGCCTCAGCCTTCCGAGTAGCTGAGATTACAGGCATGCACCACCATGCCCAGCTAATTTTGTATTTTTAGTAGAGATGGGGTTTCTCCATGTTGGTCAGATGGGGTTTCTCCATGGCTGGTCTCGAACTCCTGACCTCAGGTAATCCGCCCACCTCAGCCTCCCAAAGTGCTGAGATTACAGGTGTGAGTCACCACGCCTGGCCTAAGAATTTCTTGATTTCTAAGGAGCCAGTCTTGAAAGTGTTAGACCAAGGTTACTGTCAGAGCCACCATGTTCTCCTTCCCTGGCGTAGAGAAGTAATATCTAGGTTCTGTACATGGACTTCTAAATCTGGCGTCTGTAAATTCCCTGAAAGTATATGAAAACTGGTGTGTAAATATCTCTGGGGGTGGTGATGGGGAGAGATTTGTGATCTCCCTAAAAAGTTAAGAGCCACTGACTGAATTGAATGTATTCTGAGCTGTAAAGAACTGACTTACAAATGCAACTTCATAAGGTGAGAATAGCTTTTGAGATGAACCTGCTCTCTGCTTTATGTATTATTGGTAGGATTTGAATAAAGTCAGCAGCTTTTTCTTGTGTCTCATACAAATCTCTTTTTTCTGAAGGAATTAGCTACTTTGAAGTTGGACTTTATGGTAAATTAATGCCAGTGTTTAACTTGCTGTTCCATCCACATATTCTAATTTTGGAGAAGAGTCAGTTTTTCCTAAACAAAATTTTTCGTTAGCTGGTCCCCATTGATAGGTATATTGAGTTAGGCAAAATTTGTACTAACGACAGATGGCAGACAGTGGAGAGGCTAGTTTTGAGGCTGTGTTGCAAAGTGTAGAGAGGAGTAAGTTGAGAGTTTATAGGATCTCAGAGACAGAAAATATTGGTTGTGGAAGCTGAAAGGAAAAGATTTGCTGCCAGTAAGGAAGGCATGAGAACTACACTGACTGAATGAAATAAATAGAAGTTACGGGTTATGAGCAACCTTACCCTGAGCCTTTCTTCCCCTGGAGAAATCGTTAGGAAGTGATTCTTGGAGTTAATAGTGCCCAGGGATAAATACTTGTCTGGATTCTCATGCCCAGTGCTTTGAATATTGGATTTATTTCCTTAACAAGAGCTAAACCAATATTTAGTCTTTTGGTCCTCACTTTTGAATTCCAGAACCGAAGCAGTTAAAACAAAAGACCCAGATATCAAGTCAGGAATACAGAACAAACAGTGGCTCCTGGTGTGTGGTTAACAAGAGGGAAGATACTTTAGAGAAAACAGACTACTATGTTTGTCTTCTTAGCTATTTAGAATTCTGTTCCACAAACAGTGCTTTCTGTACCATTCTGCTGATTTTTCCTTGTGATTATCAAGCATGTCTATTACACAGGCAGTTGATCCTTCCAAAAACAGCTAGACTGGCCACTTGTTAGACATTGTCCAGCAATGTGTGATGAATACTGTGAGCCATAATTTTTCTCTTGGTCATTTCTTTCATTAAATTTTTTTTTGCTGGAAATCTATAAAATACACATGAGCAAATATTACTATATTTCATTGAGTCTAAGAGGCTATCCATTGTTAGATGCTCTGTCATTGCATATATCACTTAAAAAGACTGTTAAGTAAACATGTTTTCTTACCATTCAACTGTTTACATACATCCCAGTTTTGAGGATATTTTAATGTTTTTTAAAGTCCACACTAGAATCTCTGGAATCTCTGTGTCTTGATGAGACCATGCTTTGATGGCAAAAGCCAGTAGCTTAAATACTGCTGTTGACAGTTGAACTTTTTAGTAAGAGTAATTAATGGTACTAATACTTCTTTGGAGCACGGATTTATGTAGAACATGTAAAACGTGTGAATTATCCTAATAGCCTACAATTTGAGACAGACTGACAGGATTTTCATTTAATGATTAAACATTAGAAGTTCAAAGAAGACCATTTGCAGCATATCGTGATGTAATGTAATAAATTTTGAACCTGGAATCTGAAGACCTAACTCTGAAACCCTACCCCACTTGTCCCTTACTCCATGTCTAACCCCAAGCTAGTTATTACAGTTTTTCTGAACCTCAGCTGCTTATGTAGTCAAAAAAAGATGAGGATGCCTGCCAGATGAGGTGGTTGTAGAATCCAGGAAGGCATTTGTAGTCAGTAAACAATTACGCAAATGGAGCCATTGAAATTCTCAGAGCCTTCTGCATCACGGATGTCGTGAGAGAGACCTGGAGGGGGGCTTCGGAGAGTAAAGGGCTGTGACATGTGAAGACATTCTCCGGCACACAGTATCCCATAGTGAGAAGAATTATGACTAACGAAGGGAGAAGGGATTAAGGAATTGAAAAGGTTCTGTCTGGAGTATATGGGGAGGTAGAAAAATAAGACTATTGTGCATAATAAATAAGGGACTGAAGTGACTTGAATCTCAGGAGTTGGTTATTGCTATGTGCAAGGTCAACAATCAAGGTGGTTTCATGGGAAAATGAAATCAGCTAATTAGCAGCATAACTGGGCTTGTTAGAAGGCAGAAAATAGCCTGTGACATAACTCTCTTCTTACAGTTGATTTTTAAATACAGTAAGCCATAACCCTTATTCATTTACCTCAGTTTGGTTTCTATCGCTATTTGCATTATTTTCTTTTGGTCCCTTGTTGGAGGAAATTTTCTAAGTATTGATACTTTGCACCTCTTCAGAGAAATACTACGAGTGATATAGTTCCAAAAAACAATACACAGTCTTTTGTCATTGCTCTAATCATAATGCTCTAAGAAGAACCTTGCGCTAAAGAAGATAAGTAGTTTTGTTATTATTTAGGATTTTGGAAGGGATAAGCAAAATTGGAAATAACAGAAGGAAAACATACCTAGTGGTGTTGAGGGTTTGAAGATTTCACAGCCATTAAGTGCCAGAATTAGGGCTTCATTAAATCTGAATCTTTGTCCAGATCCGAGCTCTTGTCTACTCTGCAGGAGTAAATAATTAAGAAGTGCAAATACTTGGTGGCTTTTGGTGCTGATTCCTTGAAAACAAAATCTGAGTGGCCCATGACCATTTTGCTTACTGCTAATTAGCCCATGGCCAGAGAGTACTTGATGCAGGGGAGTTCCATCCAGCAGGAGTGCAGCAATGTGCTGTGGCCTCATTACTGGGTCATCTTCGCCTGGTCACCTTACCCCCTTGGGTCTCAGTGTGCACATTTATAAGAAGAGGAGATTGGACTAGATTGTGATGGCACATGGGCTGCATCTCCTTCCATGACTGTCTGACAGTCATTGCTAATCACTTAGAACCTGCATTCTCCCACTGAGTTACAGCTTGCATATCCTCCTTGCTCATCCTCAGGCCTTTAGACAACCACTTGAATTGATAGCAGTTGGAAAGTGAAATGAAATGTTTTCCAGATCCTGGGCCAGGTGATTTCTGTGGTTCCTTTGAATATGATTTTCTGATTTTTTGGAATTTCCAAATCCTGGCCAACCATCTCCCAAAAGTGCTTTGTTAGAATGGTTGTACTAGCAATGAGTAAGTGCTCCAATGAAGGAAACTGTGTGGTTCCTGAAAGAAAAAATCCCGATTCCAAGGGCATGACGTTCCTCATGCTGTATGTGAAGGACACTGTGGTTATAACCATTTAAAGCTTTTTTAAGCCAGAGGCAACCAAATCCAGACAAAGAGTTCTCTCTCAGTTATCTGAGGGAGCTTTTAGGTGCCTCTAATCTCAGGTCCCTGCCTCCTAGTTTGAGGACATTATGAGTTTCTCAGGGCAAGGACAGACTGGCTCTTTTTCTTCCCACCAAGGATGGCCAGTTTGCAATGACCATATTGCACAGGAGTTGTACTCATAGAAACCTGGCAATTTGAAGAGGAAAGAAATGTACCTTGTCTATTGCCTTATAAAATGTTAACATTGAATGATTTATTTATTTAACTGCAGTTCCTACACGTGAGGTCTTGCCAACTAAGGGTGTGTGCAGACTGTTTGTGTTAATGTTGTATCCCATAGTGCCTGACCCTTTGGCTGGTTATGACTATGTGCTACCTAAAGGAGAGCCATGGAGCCAATGACCCCGGTAGTCACAAATCCCTGTGAATAGAGTGGTTCTCAGTCAACACCTTCTTCCCATTTGTGGCTTTTTCATGGATCCCTTTAAATTGTCCCTCAGCACTGGTTTGTGGAGGGGACAAAGTACCCAGAAATGAAGTTGGTTTTTATTTCCTGTTTATTTCTCTTGATGTTTCTTTTCTCTAATTCTGTTGTCACCGGCCAGGTTAGCTTTGATGATGGATGTTTTCTCTTAATGCCCCACCCCTGGCCGCCCCCTGCTGAGGCACGTGCACAGGTTGTGATGCTCTGTATACCCATCAGCTGTAGCTGGAACAGATGCTCAAGGAGTGATGGATGTGACTTCTCAGACAGGGCTCCACGCCCCTCCCACATTGAGATGCAAATATCTTTTGGCATCTTGAAAAGAAAGATTAGTCCAGGTTGTGTCCTCCTGCTGCCTCCACACGCCCTGTCCCCGTCAGTCCATGACTTGGAGTATGGCTCCCCCTCATTGTTTGCCTTCTGAAGCCCCCAGTCTCTGCAGCTCTTCAATGCCTCCATTGTGCAGACGTGGTGCCAGAGACTGGGAGTCTGTTCTCAGGGCCCGGTGCCGTCCCTAGGAATTCAAGTAATAACTTAATAGCCTCTGCCGTCTGCAGAGCACCCTCTGACAAGGCCTTTGTGAATTGCAAAGTACACAGATGGAGAAGAGCAACTTATCTCAGGACTGTCACAGTGCTCCTTGTTCCCAAATCAGGTGCCTTCTCAGCCTGCATGTTTATTGAGAACTGAGGCTTTACCAGATACCACCCCACAGCCCCAGGAGAATTTAACACAAAGGGGAGAAAGTCAACAGCATCTGATCTTTCAGTGAAAACTGAGGAGTCTACGTGAAATCTTGTGTGTACACGTATGCATATATAAACACGCACACAGTGTACTTTAATTCTAGGCCTACTTTGCAATTTCGTGTTTTCAGCTTCGATTTTGGTTGTCTTAAGGTCCTTCAGATAGATCTTCAGTATTAGGTAACTTTTCCCAACCAAATTTTAAGGTGTACACATTTCCACCTTAGGAAAATTGTTGACTCCATGCGATAAAGCAATCGAAGTTCAGTTCCCTTGCCCCTTTCACAATCTGATCTGAAGGAGTGACATCTAAATATGACAGCCAGAGACTTGAGTTTAAGTCCAGAGTGGGCCCCTTGGTCTAAGCGTTGTGTGATATTTGATTGAATGGGAGTGGTACTCAAAAGTATGCTTACATGTGGTACTCAGAGAGCAATTTGATTCTTGATGGGCTTTGATATTGTGTCAGAAGCTGAACTACTATTTTAATTGCCTATTCTCTCATTACTGTTAAATCTTAGTGCCTATTAAAGCTTACCTTTATTTTCATACTGCATATTGCTGACATTATGTTTTCTTCTTTTTTGTTCCTTTTAGGAAAGTATGCCTCAGACTCCTCCCTTTTCAGCAATGTTTGACAGCAGTGGTTACAATCGAAACCTCTATCAGTCTGCAGAGGACAGCTGTGGAGGGTTGTATTACCATGACAACAACCTCCTCTCCGGATCCCTGGAAGCACTCATCCAGCACTTAGTACCTAATGTGGATTACTATCCAGATGTAGGTATTCATGTTTCTCTGAAACACATCCTTGGCAACGAGTAGAAATTACAGTACAGGAGGCAGGGACCATAGATAATACAGAATTATCTCTAGGTTGCTGAGAATTTTTCTAATAAGAAATTGCATATTGATTATCAAGTGCATTGAAATCAAGTTGAGCCTGGATAAGGATCAGATTTTGGTGTACTGTGCATATCAATTTCTTTTCAGGTTAGTTACTACATTGTAGACAGTCTGATACCATCTAAATGAAGTATCTGTAGAGTTGATTCATGCATATAGCTTAGTCCTTAAATAGAAATGTCAGAGAACTTTGGATGCTCCCAGAATATGTAATGCCTTTTTTGTTTCCAAGACCAGCACTATGCTAAGAAAAGTGAATGTAACCAAGGAAAGTATATGGAAGAGAAAACAAGATTTATGCTCAAGATGTAATTCTTTATAGATTCAACATCAGATGACATGGTTGCTTTGTTTTACCTTGGTAACCTACACTTATATAGCTAGCACTTTCTAACCTTGGGAATTTGTTATATGTTTTCTTAGTCTTTATAGTAATTCCAAGAGGGAAGAGAGGAGAAAACTAATTCAGAGTGTTGAGTATTTGCTCGTGGTCTCACTCCCAGCATCAGCGGTCAAACACAGGTTTTCTTTCTGGGACAAATGACTTTTTCCCCTTCCCTGTGCTACAGCTACCTCTATGGAATTGAGCTTAGTAGTAGGAGATTTGCTGAGCAGCTGGTTATTGATAAAGATCTCATGAAAATATCTAGAGACTGCATTCATTTGTCTTTATAAATTTAATGATAACGTTGGTGTGCAAAGGATAGTTCGTGCTTGCCACAGTAATTCACCATAGTGTTTCTTACTGAGTTATCTCTCTGTGTATTTTGTTACATGGCATTTTCAGATATGTTGCCACACGGGGAAAACTTGTAATCAAAAGTAAAAGGAATCCCTTGTTCAGCCCTGTAAGTGTTTACGAGCTAGTAAAGGCGCCTAAGGAAAAAAGAAAAATCCCATGGAATTTGTCTTTTCAATGCGAGTCTGAAATTGTTATAACAAATAAGCACTACTTCATTACTGGCTTCTTGGGAGACAATGTGGTTAAAGAAAAGTATAGAGTGTTATATTGTGCTTTATTAAATTGCTTTGCCTTTAAGCAAATAAATAGGTTACTTGAAAGCCTGCCTTTGAATGTTCTGACACAAACACTTTAGTGTGACGTGCTAGACACCCCGGAGAATTCTTGAGTGTTATGTGCATTGGGTAGGTAGGTTTTTTTGTTGTTATTTTTTGTTTGGTTTCCATTGAGTTACAGAGTATTTGGACACACAACCATGTTTTGTATGGGTAGTATATTCGAGTAAGATTTATCTCTCTGGGCTGCATTTCATTCTTCTTTACTAAAGTGAGTTATGTGTCTTGGTATCCTGGCTCCCTGAGGATGGATGTGAAAATGTGCTCTGAATAATTCCAGGAGCCAAACTTATCCTGTACTTCTGTTATTTTTAGTATGGTTTAAGGGAAAACATACATCAGAAGGTAAAGGAGAAATTAATCTTACACCGTTTTACTACTAGTAGGCATTACTTTTGAAACTGCAGCATATTAACTTGATCAGGAGAACTTAATGAAATAAGATGTATAGTATAAAGGCAAGATATTAATTTTAGAGAGAATGTAACAATGATGACCTTTTTCTCTTGCTGCAGAGAACATACATATTTACCTTCCTACTCAGTTCTCGGTTATTTATGCATCCTTATGAGCTAATGGCCAAAGTTTGCCACTTATGTGTTGAGCACCAGAGACTAAGTGATCCTGATAGTGATAAGGTAATGGTACATTTTTAATATTATAATATTATTTTTGGTTTGTTTTATTAGGAATGCTGACTCTATGGCTTAGATTTTTGTGAAGTTGGTTCGTTAAGTAACCGGGGCTTATCCCCAGGCTGAAGTGCATAAATGGCATTGCAGCTATGCAAGGGGAATTGTGAATGGTATCAAGAATAAAGAATACAGAATAAATCAAATGCAGCCTGGGTGCAGGTGGCTCACACCTGTAATCCCAGCACTTTGGGAGGCCAGGGTGGGCAGATCACCTGAGGTCAGGAGTTTTGAGACCAGCCTGGCCAACATGTGAAACCCCGTCTCTACAAAAAATACAAAAATTAGCTGGCTCTGGTGGCGCACGCCTGTAATCCCGGCTACTCCGGAGACTGAGGCAGGAGAATCGCTTGAACCTGGGAGGCAGGTTGCAGTGAGCTGAGATCGCACCACTGCACTCCAGCCTGGGCGACAGAGTGAGACTCTGTCTCAAAAATCAAAGACATTAAAAATTTAAAAATGGAAAAAAATAAATTAATTAAATGCAATTGAGGATCCCTAGGTCCTGCCTTAAGTTGGTGGCACTTGGCATTGACATGGAGGGAGAGGGGCTGGAGCTTCTTCTTCATCCCTAAAGACTTTGCAGTAGAAGTTTCTCAGTGACACTGTTTGTAACTATTTATTTGATGTAGTCCATAGTGATAAATATCACTGAATTAGATTTGCTTTTTTCCCCTAGAACCAGATGAGAAAAATTGCACCCAAAATCCTTCAACTCCTCACGGAATGGACGGAAACATTTCCCTATGATTTTCGGGATGAAAGAATGATGAGAAACTTAAAAGATCTGGCTCACCGGATAGCCAGTGGCGAAGAGGTTGGTAACCTGAATTTAGCATGGCCACTGGAATTCCCAGGCAGAGCCTGGGTGGGAAATGGTGCTGAATTATGCATCCTAATCTCCACTGCTTCCTCTCTGTTTTGCCTTTGGGCAAGCCCTCCACATCACATATTGGTCTGTTTAGTATGTCAAGTGAGAATGATTATAACATCCCACTTCAAAGGGATATGATCTAGGGTGTTATGTGATTAATTTGGGGCTATGTCCATGTCAACTCGTGCACAGGATTTATGTTGCAAGTGTGTTTTAATTTTACTTTACTTTTACCTTTTTTCCTTCCAAAAAGGTTTAACACAGCTAGTTAGATAATACATGGCATGTTAATAGATATAAACACTGGTGGATACACAGTAAATAACATTAATATATTAACCAATGATAAATGGTAGATTAATAAATCATAAATAGAAATAGACATTCTGGGCTGTGGCAGGAAGCAAACAAATATGCTTCTGTTGAGAATGAGTAGAGGAGGACAGGACTGCTGTGGTATGAGTTTAAGTTCCAGGTAAAAGGGAAATACAGCTGGTCATGTGATATTCACTGTCAGAAAAGGGGAAGTATAGTGATTATTGAGGGAATTAAATGAAAAATTTAAAAACTTTCTTCTGAAGAACTTTGTATAGGGTCATAGAATGAGATCCTAGAAACTGTTCTTTATGGTGTTTACAACACCTTCCCGGATAGAAACTGAATTCATAGATTCATGTGTGAATGAGCAAAGGTAATTCTTGGGGGAGGAGAAGACTGAGGAAATGAGGCAAGTCTTCCAGCGCTCAGAAGTTGATTTAAGGATAGAATCTAGTATAGGTGGAGATTAAAAGGAAGTCTCTTAGATAGTCTTTCATAACTATCACTTCCCTCAGTTGAGCCTTTGATAAGCACTAACTACTAGCTGTGCAAATTCAAGGTTATCCTTTTGGAAGCACGTCTGGAGGGCTGGTATTCTGTGTTGAGACTTGCTGGGCAAGGATGTCCTTGTAGTTTCCATGTTGCAGGTCAACTTCTGGGAACAAGTCGTTTAGGCACAGATACACTTTCACCTGGAGAAAGTAGATGAAGCATTTGGCAATGATGATGCATTCTGTTCATCTTAAAATGCATTTTCCATTATGAATAACCTTCCTTGAGAACTCTTTCAGTGGTGTGCTGCAGCGTATAACTTGATACCCTATCCTTTTTTTCTGAGACAGAGCCTTGCTCTGTTCCTCAGGCTGGAGTAGAGTGTTGTGATCATGGCTCACTGCAGCCTTGACTTCTCCGGCTTAATCAGTCCTCCCACCTCAGCTTCCCTAGTAGCTGGGACTACAGGTGCATACAACTGTGCCTGGCTAATTTTTTCTATTTTTTGTAGAGACAAAGCCTCACTATGTTGCCCAAGCTGGTCTCGAACTTTCGGGCTCAAGCAATCCACTGGCCTTGGCCTCCCCAAAGTGCTGGAATTACAGGCGGCTAGAGTATAGTGTCGCCATCATGACTCACTGCAGCCCTGACTTCTCTGGCTTAATCAGTCCTCCCACCTCAGCTTCCCTAGTAGCTGGGACTACAGGTGCATACGACTGTGCCTGGCTAGTTTTTTCTAATTTTTGTAGAGACAAAGCCTCACTATGTTGCTCAGGCTGGTCTCAAACTTGTGGTCTCAAGCAATCCACTGGCCTTGGCCTCCCAAAGTGCTGGAATTACAGGTGTGAGCCACTGCGCCCAGCTGTAATTTTTGTGAGAAAAGGGGAAGTGTATTAATTCTTGAGGGAATTAAGTGAAAAACTTAAAAACTTTCGTCTGAATAACTTTGGGGCTATGTTCATGTCAACTCATGCACAGGATTTATGTTGCAAGTGTGTTTTAATTTTACTTATACCTTTTTTCCTTCCAAAAAGGTTTGACACAGCTAGTTAGATAATAATAAATGGCATCTTAATAGATATAAACATTTTAATACAATTTCTCCCAATTTTACAAAATCAGACTAAAATTATATAAGGCTAGCTCTTGAAAAATGTGTATGGGCTTTCCTGTATTATGTTCTCATGAAAATGGAATTAACCATTTTACTGTTACTTTTTGACATTATATTGTTATGAACCCAAGTGCTCGAGACAGCCATTATTTCTGCCGGGCTGAATGAGTCATTTCCTGAGTCATTGTGCAAGTTATGACGGTTATAATCATTTTGCCAGTTTGCCTATTACAGGTTCCAGCCAGGTATGAATTGATAGGTCCCTTGCTTACAAAGGCAAAAATTAAGCATCATGGTGCAGTTTTGTAGCAAATCTTCTATTAGAAGGGTTAGCCAGGGAGTTCCTCGGCAGGGTCAGTGCTGGCTCAGTGACCTTGGTTTATGTATCTGAAGCTGCTCAAAAGATTAGTGACATCATAAGGGCTTTTTCTTGTGTGAAGGCTGAGACCTAAGTCAGACAGTTTTCATTTCAGTTAGGTTGTCTTTAGCTACTTAACATTATATGTCAATCATCTTATCTTCCCTCTATTGCCTTTATAACTTAGTTCTTTCCAAAAGAAACACCTTAAAAATCTTTTTATTTTAAGATAAAATGTTGGTGTTTTGAAAATACCAAATGGATGGTCCTTCTTATTGTGGGAGTCAAAGGGGAAATCATTTCTATCTGTGTTTACCAGATGAAAATTGGTCTTTTTGTTTAACAGAATCAAGCTATTCGAGAGCTGGGTAGAACAGAGAGAAGGGCCAAACAGCCTTGTGACCCTGGCTTCTTTTCAACACTCCTGTGTTAATAACAATCTTGATAGAAACCTTGTGAAGTTCAGATGGTTTTGAGCACGAAAAGAGGAGATAAGAAGACAAGCCAGTTCTAACTGAGGAATTGGTTAAACTAAGGGTTGAGTGGAGAGATGTCACCTGCCTTGATCAGGTTGGGTTTCACAGGGAACCTGTTTCTTTAGTTGCTTCTATTCAGTATTCCATATTCTATTCAGTATTCAGAATTCAAATCCACACTTGCCAGCTGGTTTATCTGAGTGTGTTTTGGCTAGTCCTCTAAATCCTTGCTCCTTCCTCGTCTCTATAAATCATAGAAGTAACTGCCTTGTGTTAATGCCCTTTCAGCTCTGAAACTGTATGATCGATGTCCTTCCTCCAGTTCTTTGGCTGTCAGGCTCCTTATCAGTCATGTGCTTAGGTGTCTCTCCTCAGAGAGACCTTCCTTCAGCACCCCAACTATCATCATCCCCTCTCCCGTTATTGGCTTTCACTGCTCTTCCCTTCATAGTGGTTCCTAGCACTCTGTGATGAGTAAGTATAGCTGGCCCCCTCTCTGTATTCGTGGGATCTGCATCCATGGGTTCAACCAACCTCAGATTGAAAATATTCAAAAAGTATTAAGTGTGTACCGAACATACATAGCCTTTTTTTCCCTGTCATTATTCCCTAAACAATACAGTATCACAGTGATGTACATAGCATTTATGTTGCATTAGGTATTATAAGTAATGTAGAGATGATTTAAAGTATACAGGAGGATGTGCAGATGTATGAAAATACTATACCATCTTATAGCAGAGGTGTGAGAGCATCTGCAGGGGTCCTGGAACCAATCTCCCGAGGATACTGAGGGATGACTGTGCTTGCATTTTTGTTGCTTGATTTCCTCTCTAGACCCCATGCTGTGCCCTCTTTGTTCACCTTGGCCTCTTTAACTCCTAGCTCAGTACCTGGCACCTAGTATTCTCTCAGTAGTGTTTGAATGAATGAGTCAATGAATGAATGAATGAACAAATGAATTACTGGAATAGGGAAAAATTATTTCCCTCTACTGGAAGGAATATGAGCCTGGGTTGGGATTTGTTGCTTCTTGCCTGGGACTTTTTTTTTTTTTTCCTTTTGGCAGTCAGTGAATCCAGGTGTGCCCTATATATAATTTAGTCAGGTTCTTCTGAATCTGCCAGGACAGTTCTACATAATTTGGCTTAATATGTTTCTCCCTTGGGCATTTGCCCAAAATGAAGTGGTTTATTAGGACTTGCCTGCAAGAAACATGAAATGAAACTAATGATTGAATTACATGACAAATGACTGTGGTGGATAGAATGCAATTTTCTCTTCCTTAAGGGGCTGGTCTTTATAATAAGAACTTCTATCTTTATTTGCCAGGTAATTACTGTCACTGGCATTTGAAGTTATAAAAAAGAATAAGTACATATTTAGTAATTCATGACTCAGGAACCGTGCTTAACAACACAAAGCTTGATTTCTCAAATGGAATCAAATGGCAGCAGGAAACTTTTAAAAGAGGTGGCGTGCATACACTGTCTCCCATGCTCACACACTAGTTGTTGAATAGCTTTCTCCCATACTCTATTACGTACATTTTTCCATGATATTTTGAGGCAGATTTTTGCTAACAACCTGACTGTACATTCCTCTGCCTCTTCCCCCAATAAATTTTTTTTAAATTGCAGAATAGGCTGGGTGCGGTGGCTCACGCCTGTAATCCCAGCACTTTGGGAGGCTGAAACAGGCAGATTACTGAGGTTGGGAGTTCGAGACCAGCCTGACCACCGTGGAGGAACCCCCCCCATTTCTACTAAAAATACAAAATTAGCCAGGCGGGGTGGCGCATGCCTATAATTCCAGCTACTCGGGAAGCTGAGGCAGGGGAATCTCTTGAAGCCGGGAGGCAGAGATTGCAGTGAGCCAAGATTGCACCGTTGCATTCCAGCCTGGGCAACAAGAGTGAAACTCCCCACCTCAAAAAAAAAAAAAAAAAAAATTGCAGAATGAAAATCTTTCAGCAGATATGCCAGTAAAGTATTGCTTCTCACACTTGGCTTATACAAGGATCAGCTGAGACGCATCTAGATCATGTGACCCAAATGCACTGCAGACCAAGTCGATCGTAATCTCTGGGGTGGAACCCAGGCTGCCCCCATTCAGCAGTTTGTTCTGCTCATTGCTTCCCAGCTGGTACAATTGTGTGGTACCCTGAAGAGAAGTAATAACTTCTAGCTAAAGTGTTTTCTGTGTGGATCCCGGGAAGGGGTGAGGAAAAGGTGCATGATGTAGGAATGATAGCATGCATGGAATAGCAGCTGAGGCACAGAATAATGAATATTTTAAAGTGAGTTGTTGGTTTTGTTTTGTTTTGTTTTGTTTTGTTTTGTTTTTTGAGATGGAGTCTTGCTCTGTCACCTGGGCTGGAGTGCAGTGGCCGGATCTCAGCTCACTGCAAGTTCCGCCTCCCAGGTTCTCGCCATTCTCCTGCCTCAGCCTCCCGTGTAGCTGAGACTACAGTCGCCCACCACCTCGCCCAGCTAGTTTTTTGTATTTTTTAGTAGAGATGGGGTTTCACCGTGTTAGCCAGGATGGTCTCGATCTCTTGACCTCGTGATCCGCCCGTCTCGGCCTCCCAAAGTGCTGGGATTACAGGCTTGAGCCACCGTGCCTGGCCTAGTGTTGTTGGTTTTTTTTAAGTGAAAATAACTTTCTTGTGCATGTCTCATGCCTGTGTTATCCAAGAAATCCCATTCTGTGGGAAAGCTTTAAAACATTTTATTTTTAACATGTCAAGTGATATAGGAATATATTCACTTGGATTTTGTTCGAAAATTCATACAAAGCAAAAGAGGCCAAAAAACTTCCATCAATCCAACTTCTCTCTTAAAGGTAACAGCTGTTGTCAATTTTGTGTGTATCCTTCCAGAGCTGCTCCTACGTATACAGGTGTTCATAGAAAGTAGTGTGTATGGCTTTTGTTCCCGTGTGTGTTTACCTAATATTCTTCACCCTGCTTGTTTTCTCTCTTATGTCTTGGAAACCTTTCCATGTTGGTGCAGGTAGCTGTATCTTCTTTCAGCTGTTACACAGTAGTCCCGTATGTGATTGGGCCATGTTTCTTTTTCTTTTTAATAACTATTCTATTGGACACAAACAAGTTAAATTTGTTTATACCGAAAACTCAGCATTTTCTGTGAAAGACTTAGCAAAGAAGATTAAGTCCCTTCTTCATATCAAGCTCTGTTTAGTAAAGTAGTAACATATAGTTGTGAGTTGCTCTTGTAAACAGGCTTTACTGACTGTGAAACTTCAACTTTGTAACACGTATTTTCTACTCTGCACTTGTTCTAGCCAAAAGGCTGAGAAGGGATTCTACCCTGGATAGTATATGCTATAACTAAGGTATCTCCAAGAAGGTGTTCAGAAACCAGTTTGAGTAATACACTGGGAAATATTTGCATAATTATTAGAAGTAGTATCTAACTCTCATGTAGTCATTTGTTATGACATTTGGGACAAAGGACTGAATAAAACAGTTGAAGTTGATAGATTTTGTTTGTTTGCTTGCTTTGTTTGTTGAGACAGGTTCTCACTTTCTTACCCAGTCTGGAGTGCTGTGGCACCATCAGGGCTCACCATAGCATCAACCTCCCTGGCTCAAGCAATCCTCCCACCTCAGTTTCCCCCAAGTTACTGGGACTGCAGGTGCCCAGCTAATTTTTAAATTTTTGTAGAGGCCAAGCATGGTGGCTCATGCTTAATAATCCCAGCATCTTGGGAAGCTGAGGTGGGCAGATCACTTGAGGTCAGGAGTTCGAGACCATCCTTGCTAACATGGCGAAACCGCATCTCTACTGATACAACAACAACAACAAAACAAAACAAAACAAAACAAGAACAACAACAACAACAACAAAAAATTAGCTGGGTGTGGTGGCACACACTTGTAATCTCAGCTACTCAGGAGGCTGAGGCACGAGAATTGCTTGAACCTGGGAGGTGGAGGTTGCAGTGAGTTGAGATTGCACCACCGCACTCCAGCCTGGGCAACAGAGTGAGATTCTGTCTCAGTCAATATATAAATAAGTTTTTGTGGAGACAGGGTCTCACTATGTTGTCTCGATCTCCTGGGCTCAAGGGATCCTCCTGCCTCATCCTCCCAAAGTTCTGGGATTACAGATGTGAGCCACCATGCCTGGACATAGATTTTTAATGTAACTCAAGTTTATAAAAGTAAAAGAGGAGGGGGAAATAGGAATGAGAGATTTGAAATAACCCTCAACTCATCCTTGAACAGCTTTGAATTCCAAAAAAGAGACATTTCTCTTGAGTGACAAACATACTACCAAACAGCATTTTCTAAACTGATAACCTAAATGCTGTATGGAAGGTGGGATTTTTGACGGTCCAATTTTTAAGTACATAGGTGTTTCATTAGTGATTTCAGGGTGATCCATGACTGTAGAGAAAAATAGAGGTCATCTAATGGACCAGTTTAAATAACTCAGCAGAATATACACTAACAAATAGAGAAGAAAAGGAAAAGAAGTCTGTGTATGCTTTTTACACCTTGACTATGCAAGAATTAACCATTTCCAAATATGTTGTTATTCTCCTCATAAGCAAATATCTCTTCGTTTGGGTTTTTGTAATATACTGTAATAAACAAAATTGCTTCTATAAAAAAAAGCTGTGGCTCTTATACTTGTAGGTAAATGCCATTTAATTTTCAGATAATTAATCTCAGCAAATGATATTGTGGTATTTTTTTAAAAGGCAATGGAGCCGTAAACCTAGGCCTTTCTACATCTGTAGGTTTACTGGGGCCATCCTCTTTTGGAGATTTAACCTAAGGACCGTGTTAGCATTGAGTCAGCCTGTGTGCCTTTCTCTGATACAGGCATCATAATTTACCTGGAAGAATATTGTTTTGGAAATTTTTGGCTAGAAAAGGAAGACTAAATGGACTCTGCAACTTATGTTATAGCTGTGCCCTGGGATTGATGGATGGTGAAGTCATTTCTTGATTTAACAAATGTTTTAAAAGTCAGGAGGTTGACAGTTATCTAAACTACATGCAGTGCTTTTTTAAACCAGTTTATCTTATGCATGAGGCTGCAGCATTATGAAGTAGCAAACAAAGTGGCATCTGGGAGTAGTGTTGCAGGGAGAATTGCCACATGGAAGAGTTTGGTTGTGAACATTAATAGTGAGTCATGAGTGCAAAAGAAATGAATATGAGCCCAATGGAGGTCAGATGCCAGAAATGAATATCTACTGCTTCCTCATGGTAATCCACATTTTATGTGTAAGTCAAGAAGGTGGTAGGCTGGACGTGGTGGCTTACGCCTGTAATCCCCACACTTTGGGAGGCTGAGGCAGGCAGATCACAAGGTCAGGAGTTCAAGACCAGCCTGGCTAATATAGTGAAACCCCATCTCTACAAAAATACAAAAATTAGCCGGGCGTGGTGGTGCATGCCTGTAATCCCAGCTACTCGGGAGGCTGAGGCAGGTGAATCACTTGAACCCGGGAGGCGGAGGTTGTAGTGAGTGAGCCAAGATCATGTCACTGCACTCCAGCCTAGGCAACAGAGCAAGACTCCGTCTCAAACAAAACAAAACAAAACAAAAACAAAAAGAAGGTGGTTCGAGGGGGTGAGTGGAAAGTAATGGTATATTTCTGTTAGGTAGACTAGAGAAATCAAGAGGGTGGCCCTAAAGAAAAAGTGTTAGGAAAAGGATGCACTGACTTGCAATCAATGTATTTCAACCCACCAACAGTAAACTGGTAGGTACATTTCTTTGCTGGAACAGAGGACATTCAGTTATACTTAGTACTCATTATACTGGATTCCCTCAAGAGGTAATCTAAATTGTCACTGTAGTGTTTTCATGGCCCAACCTGAATTGTACTCTCAGTAGCAACCCCAAAGAAGAACTAAACCTTACAGATTTGAAAACGCCTTATGCATGTGTCTCAAACTGTTAGAGCTAGCCAAATCTTCCTGTAACTTCCCTTAACCCAGTTGATTCTCCAGTGTCCAGGTAAAATCATTTGAGGACATAGTCTCTGAGTTTGCATAGTGGCAAAACCAGACATGCAGAGCACGGATGTAATTCTTTGCTTATTCCCTAGCAGACATACAGAAAGAATGTCCAGCAGATGATGCAGTGTCTGATCCGCAAACTTGCTGCACTCAGCCAGTACGAAGAAGTCCTGGCAAAAATCAGCTCCACATCCACAGATCGACTCACAGTTCTCAAGACCAAGCCACAGTCCATACAAAGGGATATCATTACTGTCTGCAATGACCCTTACACGTTGGCGCAGCAGCTGACTCATATAGAGCTGGTAAGGCCGTTATCATCTTTGCCCTTTACAAGCACGGATTTGCTTTGGCAACTAGACAATATATTTGTCAACAGTAATGTCACAGGAGAGGTTAGAATAATCCAAGTGGGAAATCATCTGAGACAGCTGAAACATACCATGTTTATGGATTTGAGTATGAATGCTTCTGATATTCTGGGGATTCACATGTAAATAAATACTAAACAAGGCTGAAGAGCAAAGAGTTTATTGACCTTCCTCACCTTCTGCCTCTAATCAGTTTTTCCAAAACCTGCTAAGCCTTTCACTATCTTGTGGAGTATTGACCCAAGCAGAAAATTGCCTCTGCACAGACCTTGAAGATGATGAAAGTATTTAGGGTTAAAGGCTTATTTTATAATCTTCATTAAGAAATGGGAGGTGGTGCCAAAAGTCATAGAGGGAGTTGACAGTCCATTTCTTTTCACTTTCTTTAATACTGTTGACCTTCTGGGTTTGTGTTTCAGGAGAGGCTCAATTATATTGGGCCGGAAGAATTTGTTCAGGCGTTCGTGCAGAAGGGCCCTTTGGATAATGACAAGGTAATCAGTCTACCCAAAGGTCAACGCTGAAACCAGAAATGGGATTTCTCAGTCTGTGATAGTGGGTGTAAGGGACAGAAGTTAGACCTATATTTGGTTTTAGATTTTAAAATCAGAATTTTTTTTTTCCATCAGCCATGTCTGATTCATTGCAGTTTTCTTGAGCGAGGTCTCCAAGCTCCTTTACAATTTTGCTCCATCACTAACTTGTAGCCTCTTCTTCCTCCTTATTGGGAAATTTAGTAGGACCTTTACAGCAAGTAGATGCAGGCATTTGTGGTGATGAAAATAGGAGAGGAAAGCATAATGGTTTTAGCAGATTAAGAATCTGCTGAGAAGGTTCTGCCCATGATTCAACAATAGCAGGGGCAGGAAAGACAGGATGCACATCCAGCTTGCTGAGTAAAGGGCTTGACCGCTTTGCCTCTTGTTTTAAGGTGAATCTCTCATGAGAGGTTTATTGCCTAAGTGCAGCCCACTATTAAAGAAATTAATGCTGGGCGTGGACTGTCAAATCAGTGTACACATATAAGAAATTTTTTTTCTTCCAGTGACCTGGAAGCATTTTGAATTGTTAGGCAAAGACTACAACACCCGCTGATGAAAGCCCCCTTCTGGGAGTAGGGACAACAGCTGTTTTCCGGACTTAGAATAGTGTCTCCTAATACAGGAAGTGAAGAATTTGTTTTGCCATAGAAGGCTAGTGGACTTTTTGTTTGTTTGTTTCTTTTGGAAGGAAGGAAAGAGGGGTGTAATTAGCCTCTTCAAGCTGGCCTTGAACTTCAAGATGAGATGAACTTTTTTGCCTTTGAACAATGTGTTACTCACCCTACTAAAGACCATGATGGTGTAGACTTCTGTTTATCTACTTGAAAGACACTTAGTTCGTTGCAACATTATGTTGTAAAATGTTGTCCTATGCTTCATTTTAAGAGAAAAATTTCTACTCCTCTGTACTGGTAGCCACTTTTTTGCTGTATCGATTATAGCAGCTGGTATTTGCACTCCATTAACTGAGTCAGGATTGTTTTGGAATGCAGCCAGAACTCTTCCTCTGAATTGTGTTTCTGAAAATACAATCCAGACTAACTTAATTTCTCGGGAAGAGGGGTTAGGGACACTTTTTTTTTTTTTTTGGAAGCTGAATCTCACTCTACCACCCAGGCTGGAGTGCAATGGCGTGATCCCAGTTCACTACAACCTCCACCTCCCGGGTTCAAGCAATTCTCCTGCTTCAGCCTCCCGAGTAGCTGGGATTACAGGCACATGCCACCATGCCCAGCTAATTTTTTGTATTTTAGGAGAGATGGGTTTCACCATATTAACCAGGCTGATCTCGAACTCCTGACCTCTGGTGATCCACCCGCCTCAGCCTCCCAAAGTGTTGGGATTACAGGCATGAGCCACTGTGCCCGGCCTAAGGACACTTTTATAAATGCATCAGAGTACATTTCTAGACCTCAGGTGTTTCACTGGACTATCCTAAAGGACTTCGATATTTCTGTAAGGATAATCAAGAATGCCAGTGATTGTCTTTCTCTCTCTTTCTGTTGTTCTAAAAAGCTTGCCTAATCCGTAAACTGAGAATAAAGGCTCGTATTTCACAAAATGAGAGTCCAATACGTTCTTTTTTTCCTCTAACTCATCCGTCTACTTTGTTTTCTCTAAAGAGTTGCTACAGTGAACGGAAGAAAACACGAAACTTAGAAGCTTACGTGGAATGGTTTAATCGCCTCAGCTACTTGGTTGCTACAGAAATCTGTATGGTGAGGAAATGAATTTTCTGTCTCCTAGCTCTCAATATTATTTTTTTCTGCTTATTTTAGAACTGTTGGGCCTTTATACTGGATAACTGCCCTCTATTGTCTTTTGCTATATAGCCTGTTAAGAAGAAACACCGAGCAAGAATGATTGAGTATTTCATTGACGTAGCTCGGGAGTGTTTTAACATTGGCAACTTCAACTCCTTGATGGCGATAATCTGTGAGTATTTTGTGGAGGATACATGTCCTTTATCTTTACGAATCCTGTAAAGTGACCCACAGAAAATTTGCAAATAGTATGGTTTTGCCAGTACAGACTGTGTTTTTTAATCCTGAGTTACTTGAGAATGTCCAAGATGCTTTAAATAGGCAAATGGGTGCGAGTATGTGTGTAATCTTATCTTAAGTATGCAAGAATTCTTGGAACGTTTTAAGTTAACCTTAATATTCATCTACAAAGAGTTGTAGGTAAGATACTTGTCTAAATAAAGAGTTTTAAAAAGCATTTTGGCAGCTTGCATATCAAGTATTATAGAAATAAGTATTATAGAAATACAGAGATAATAATCAATTATCTGATTCCTTGGACAAGAGGGTGGCCTAAGAAACTGGCACATTTTCTAACTGTTCAGGTTTCTAGTACTTATCACCCGCAGACCTTATTACTCTAGTGTACAAACTCACTCCTCTATATTATGGAGGTTTTAACATCAGAGACCGTGTTTCTTTCCTTTCATTCTATAAATATGTGTGGTAACAATATGTCTTAGTTGTTCCAATTTATACCTGTTGTCTTGCCTTAATTATTGATAATAGCTTTTGATAATAATTCTTTCATTTAAAAGTATCTTAGTTTGTATAATCAATTATATGGCCATCTTACAAATTGTAGGTGCTCAATAAACATTTCAATAAAAGAATAGGCCGGGCACAATGGCTCATGCCTATAATCCCAACACTTTGGGAGGCCAAGGCAGGCAGATCACGAAGTCAGGAGATTGAGACCACCCTAGCCAACATGGTGAAACCCTGTTATCTACTAAAAATACAAAAATTAGCTGGGCATGGTGGTGCATGCCTGTAATTCCGACTACTCAGGAGGCTGAGGCAGGAGAATCGCTTGAACCAGGGAGTCGGAGGTTGCAGTGATCTGAAATCATGCCACTGCATTCTAGCCTGGCGCCAGAGCAAGACTGCGTCTTAAAAAAAAAAAAAAAAAAAAAAAAGAAGAGAGTTGAGGTCTTTTTGAAGGATCAGTTTAAAGCTAGAGAGTCTACCAAATTTAATTCAAGAATCTTAATCTAATAAATTCTCCCTTCCACCAATTTATTTTTCCATTTTGTTTACATACCATTTCTTCTTTCTCTCCCCCCAGAAAAATACTGGCCAAGTCTCAGCTTATTATTTATCTGACTAACTCCATGAAAATAGCAAACAGAAAGATCATCTGAATCAGGGACTGAAAGGCTCACAGTCTAGATAATAGATTACTTAATTTCCCTCTTCTGCTAGTAAGAAAATGTCAAGGCAAGCCATAGCATCAGAGAAAATGTTTGTAATACATAGAACTGACAAATAACTTGCATCCAGAATCTATAAAGAACCCTGCAAATCAATAAAAAGACAAATAACCCAGTGAAAAAAAGGCCAAAAGACTGAAACAGATATGTCATGCAAGAAGATACTGTATATTAATGGCCAACGAGTATCTGGAATGGTGTTCCACATCATTAGTCATCAGAGAAATACAAATTAAATTGCAGCAAAATATTAATACCATTGCATGCACTAGAATGACTGGAATTTTAAAAACTGGTTACACCAAATAGTGTTGAAGATGTGGATCAAGTGGTGCTCTTATTGTACATTATTGGCAGGAGTATAAAATGGTACTACTACTTTGGAAAACTGTTCAGCAGTTTCTTATAAGGTTAAACATATTTATACCCTGCAATGCAGAGATTGCACAAACCTATGTATTTACTCCATGGAAATGCAAACACATGTCCACAGGAAGATTTGTAAAAGAACGCAGCTTTATTCATTATTGCCCAAGACTGGAAACAATCCAAATGCCCATTTACAAATGAATGGCTAAATAAATTGTGGCATATTAATACAATGAAATACTGTTCGGCAATAAAAATGAACAGTTGATACGTATAAGTAACATGATTAATTTTAGAGTCATTATGTTGTACAAAATAAGCCAGAGACAAGAGTAGATACCGTATGATTTCATTGATACGAAGTTCTAGGACAGACAAAACGAATCTGTGGTTTTAGGTAGCCAGTGTTCTGATTTCTGTGGTGGTGGGGAGGTGACCAGAAGAGGGTCCAAAGGTGACCAGAAGAGGCCCCAGAGCTTTCTGGGATCATGAAATGTGCTACTATATCTTGATTGGAGTGGTAATACATGGACTTACACATTAGTCAAAATTCATCTAATTATGTGTTTAAGGTCTGTGTAGTTTTTGTATGTAAATTGTACCTCAATTAGGAAGCACTCTCCCACTTCTCGTCCTTAAAATATGAATGTTGGTGATGTGGAATTAATATATATACTCATTTAGGCTAGCGTGGGTTCCTTTTCTGTACAACAGCCACTGTAATATTTTTCTGAATACTTATAGTACGTGAAGTATCATTCAGGAGAGGCAGCCTGGCTTGTTGGAGTGAGTGTGGGTTATGGTGTTAGCTCCGTGTGAGCTTCCATCTCTGTTACTTGTTAACTGGATATCCTTGGGAAAATGTCTTACTCCTTGGAACTGTAGCATATTTTTTAAGAATTTTGAGGGATTATATGAGATAATACACACAAAGCGTGGTTGACACATTAGTTTCTAGGTCAAGGGTGGGCAAACTATGACCCGTGGGTCAAATATGGCCCACCACTGATTTCTTTATGACCAGCGAGCTAAGAATGGTTTTTATCTTTTTAAATGATTGAAAAAAATGAAAATAATAGTATTAACATTTCTTTTTTTTTTTGAGATGGAGTCTCGCCCTGTCGCCCAGGCTGGAGTGCAGTGGCCGGATCTCGGCTCACTGCAAGCTCCGCCTCCCGGGTTCACGCCATTCTCCTGCCTCAGCCTCCCGAGTAGCTGGGACTACAGGCGCCCGCCACCTCGCCCGGCTAGTTTTTTGTATTTTGTATTTTTTAGTAGAGATGGGGTTTCACCGTGTTAGCCAGAATGGTCTCGATCTCCTGACCTCATGATCCACCCATCTCGGCCTCCTAAAGTGCTGGGATTACAGGCTTGAGCCACCGCGCCCGGCCAGTATTAACATTTCTAACATGTGACTGTAATATAAATTCAGATTTCAGTGCACATAAACAAAGTTTTACTGGAACACAACCATAACCATTTGTATATGTAGTTATCTGCATAACTGGATGATGGCTGTTTTTGCACGACAGTGATAGTGTCTTGTAGTGATGACACGGACCATATGGCCTAAAATGCTTACTCTTTCCCTTTATAGAGAAAATGTGTTCACCTCTGCACAGAGTCAATGGTAGCATTTATGCTGTTTCTCGACTCAGAATTTGCAAAAAAAAAAAAAAAGTTATACAGTTGGAGTTTGTTACTTACTAATTTTAGAATTCTCACTTAGTAGTGAATGCTTTTTAGAAGTGTATGTTTATGGTTTTTCTTATTTCTCTCTTTCAATTTTCCTTTTTTTCTCCCCCTCCATTTCAAATGGGAAGCTGGTATGAATATGAGCCCAGTCTCTCGACTAAAAAAAACTTGGGCCAAAGTGAAGACTGCAAAATTTGACATTCTTGAGGTATGTGAAGCCGATGTTTTGCTGTTAAGTAACACTTGACACCTGGAAAGTGGAATTCCTTTATGTGGTCTTGCCTCTCCTTCAGACTATGACAGAGGAAAAGCCCATCCATCTTTACAGACCCCGGGAAAGGAGAGTGGGTAGAATTGGAGAGGAAAATAAATCAGATTATGTACTGGTTGTTTCATAGGTATAGATGTCCGTTCTGGGGTTAATTGACTGGGGAAATAGTGAGCTGTCAGTCATATCACCTTATATGCCAGAATGGCATTTCGGTCCTGAGCAGTTGAGAGTTTTACTTCACTGTGAGCCTATTAGCTTCATTTATCTTCAGTGTCTCAGGGGAAGTGTTCCCCATCCCTAGAGTAACATTTATTCATCCTTTCAGCAATTTAGCTGATCTGTGAAAAAGCCCTTCCCATACAATTCTGAGGATAGTAAGAATTGTGGCCAGGCGCAGTGGCTCATGTCTGTAATCCTAGCACTTTGGGAGGCTGAGGCAGGAGGATCACCTGAGCCCAGGAGTTCAAGACCAGCCTGGGCAACGTGGCAAAACCCCACCTCTATGAAAAATACAAAAAATTAGCCAGGTGTAGTGGCGCGTGCCTGTAGTCCCAGCTACTTGCAGGGCTGAGGCAGGAGGATTGATTGAGCCTGGAAGGTGGGAGCTGTAGTGAGCCAAGATCACACCACTACATTACAGCCTGAGTGGCAAAGTGAGACCCTATCTCAATAAAAAAAAAAAAGAAAGAAAAAAAAATCGTGTGCCAGAGTATGTGTATTTGAATCATATTCATCTGAGCACTACCTTGGTGTGCCAGTGCTTTGAATTACTATCTTTGGAGATAAGAAGAAAGCGTTCTTTCCCAAGTTTTCTCCCAAATTGGAAATTATCATTATACCTATTATTTTATGATCTATTCATACAACCCAATACATCTCTTTTCCTTCTTGCAAATGATATGCTTCAATTATTTGTGCATGATTTGTCACTACAAAGTGTTGGTTCACTATACATGGCTAACCATCAGTGGGCCCATTGACCTTCAGAAGCAAACAGGAAATTTTTCTAATGCTGGTGTTTGACTCTTGCTAGTTTTACGTCTAAGCTCAACAATTAGCCTAGAAAGAATGTAGTTTAGGTTTAACATTATTGAAGCTGACATCAGCTCACATAATTACACCAAACCTCAGGAAAGAAAACACTTGTGCAATGTGTGTCATGTGCATTTGTGTGTATGAGAAGGATAAATCATATTCCTACTGAGTTTCCTAACTAATTTTGAATTTCATATGTAACTAAATGTGTGATCTCATAAACTTCCTACAGAAGTTTACAATAAATAAAGAGTTAATATTCTTCTGTCTTTTATCTATAGCATCAGATGGACCCTTCAAGCAATTTCTATAATTATCGAACAGCTCTTCGTGGAGCAGCACAAAGGTCTTTAACTGCTCATAGTAGTAGAGAAAAGGTATGCACTTAAAGTCTTTCTTACGGTAGACTTGCTGTGTTTTATACTGAAATGCTATGTGAACTACTACACTGAAGCTTTTTTACTTGTTGAGATTTAAGAGAGACATGTACTCTAGAAATGATACCACTTGCCACACAGAGACGGTGAGTGCTACCAGAAAGTTTGTTAGACTGGGTATTGCTGTGTTATTATTACATTACTTACATAATTACTCTGTAGTGCCTCTTAATTGTGTTTCAAGCAATACATTAAGTCATATGTTAAGATGACTAATAGCATTAAAGAGTAATTTAGTTTAATGGAAAATAGACATTTAAGCTCTGCACAAGGTAGCTGACTTAATGTAACCTTTTCTCTTAAAAGAATTAGCTTACCTCCCATGGTTAAGTCATTTATTTTCAGAAAGTAGGTTAGTTGCTGTAGCATTAGGCGTGCTGTTACTAATTGGATTATGGGGGTAGCAGAAAAAGTACAGGGGTAATGTCTGAGAAATTAATGGTCCTTTCTCACTCTACCCTACTCTTAAACAAATTAGTACCATCCTTCTTCTACCATATTCTTGATTCTGAGGGTCCTTCCTTGGCACGTGTTGGTGTCATATTTCTTTACAGAGGAAGGGTAAGCTGTTTCAACATTTGGCAGTCATGTTATTTGAGAAGTGAATGCTTAGTTATGGTAACTGGGTTAATGAAGGTTGCCTGATAGAGGTTATTTTCGGTTTCAATTCCATCCATCTTTTAACTTAAACTATATCTTCCACAAATAAAAGAAAACGAGGTAAAAAACCTTTCACAGCTTCCAATCACGTCCCTTGAAAAAGCTTCAGCCTCAATGATCTAAAATAAAAATAAACACACAACCCCACCTTTAGTAAATGCTAAGTTGGTTCTCAATCAGATCTGAAATATCAGTTCTAACAATGTTTGAGGGATATTGTAAATCCTTCAAATTTTTTCTTTAAATAAAGAAACTTATAACATCGGAGGGGGTATGAAGCAGAGATGACAGTCTTACTGTAGCCTGACAGGGTTTGCCAGCTTTTAAGTTTTACTTGCTCCATCCCAGTACGCTTGTGATTAGATTGAGAAAAGAATCTAATATGAAGTCTTTTAAGCTTCAAACAATGAGCACATGTGGGAGAATTGCAGCACACTGAAGAGTAAGCCCACTGAAGGGGCTGTACGTGGCCTCATTCACCTTCTCTGTGTTGCAGGGCAGGCAAGGTTCTCTCTGCATGGGCTTCAGTGAGGGCTTGGTGGGCTCTGCCCCAGAAGTCTGTGGAATCATATCTGTGAGTAGGGAGCGTTGGCCAAAGAAATTCTGAAGTGCAATCCCTCCAAAATTTCTCAGTTGTGGAATTCTAAGTTTTTTTCTACAAAAAGTCCCAAGTACTTACCCTTTACATCATTTAATACATTGTGTCTGCTTTAGTTTAGTTTTGTTTTGTTTTAAACAGGTTCTATGTGAACATATAAATTGTACTCTGTAGTTCATTAAACAAATGAAAGCACAGCCATTCAATTATTAAAAAGTCAAGAAACAATAGATGCTGCTGAAGCTGTGGAGAAATACGAACACTTTTACACTGTTGGTGGGAATGTAAATTAGTTCAACATAATTTACATAATTGTGGAAGACAGTGTGGCAGTTCCTCAAGGATACAGAGATACCATTTGACCCAGCAACCCCATTACTGGGTATATACCCAAAGGAATATAAATCATTCTGCTATAAAGACACATGTTCACGTATGTTAATTGCAGCAGTATTTACAATAACAAAGACATGGAACCAACCCAAATGCCCATCAATGATAGACTGGATAAAGAAAATGTGGTACATATATACCATGGAATACTATGCAGCCATAAAAATGAATGAGATCATGTCCTTTGTGGGGACACAGATGAAGCTGGAGGCCATCATCCTCAGCAAACTAACACAGGAACAGAAAACCAAACACCGCATGTTCTCACTCATAAGCGGGAGTTGAACAATGAGAACACATGGACACAGGGAGGGGACAACACATAACTGGGGCCAGAAGGGGGCTGGGGGGCAAGGGGAAGGAGAGCATTAGGACAAATACCTAATGCATGTGGGGCTTAAAACCTAGATGACAGGTTGATGGGTGCAGCAAACCACCATGACACATGTATACCTATGTAACAAACCTGCACATTGTGCACATGTATCCCAGAACTTAAAGTAAAATAAAAAAAAACTCACAGCCATTTAAAAAACTGCCATCTCTTTTTACAGTTGGTCTCAAAGGCTGAGAGTGAAAGCATTTCTAGTTAAATCCACCTTTTATTCAAGAAAATTGGGATTTTTGGCCAGGCGTGGTGGCCCACGCCTATAATCCCAGCACTTTGGGAGGCTGAGGCAGGTGGATCACCTGAGGTCAGGAGTTCGAGATCAGCCTGACCAATATGGTGAATCTTTTGTATCCTTTTAAATCTCAAGTTTGTGTGGTCAGAGTGGCACATCTCTAGCTACCTAATATAGAACAAACCAAATGTGTTTTCCACACAGCAGCCCTTAAGAATTCTTTAAATAGCTGTTTTTTTTTTTTTTTTTTTTCTGTAGGTACCTGTGTCTCCAGGTTTTTAACCATTCCTCATATGATTACGTGGCTTTAAATCCTCTTGCCATTCCAGTTCTGCTCCTGTGAACTTACTTGGTCCTATTTATCAGCATTCATTTCTAGGTGTGGAACTGGCAAAACCCTTATGGTGTAGTTGCTGGGTTTCTGAACTAAGAATATTTTGAAAGGAAATTCAAAAATGCTATTACTTGAGAAGTTCTCCTGCTAAAAACATCATTGACAAGACCTTGAGGAAAATAAACTTTTGCTTTGTCCTATTAATAATGTGTACATTCACTTAGCTCATGGAAGTCCTTATAATCTGATTTTCACTGTATTAGATTTGTATAGGGGCTACAGATCTGAAGGGAATTATCCATGAATAAATGAAAAGTTGAAGCCTGCAAGACTTCTTTCTTGTATACAGGCATAAGGAACAGAGCAGTAAAGTGTCATAAGTAAGATTAGTTACATTTTTATTTTTATGGAAGAGTGATTGGGATAGTCAGTAGTGGAGCATCTTGCAGGCACCCCTGAATGCAAAAATCATGTAAGGTATAGCCTCTGCCACCTAGAATTTCTATGCCAGCTATAGGCACTTGGTGTGAATTTACGAGAAGTTTAAATATCAATAAGAAATAGTCAATGATCAACACCTCATGAATCTCACAGCTCAGCACCAAAGAATAGAGCACAAAAATAAAGTTCTTGTTTAAAAGCTGCTACAGTATACAAATATTACATCTTGATTATAATTTTGTTCTTATTTCCCTGGGGCCGTCTTATGATGATGTATCCTTATTATCCTCTAAGTGCATATTCACCTTGGACACAGTAGCACAGAAGCAGACATAGACAATATGAAGATGAATGAATATGGTTCTCTTCCATTAAAGCTCTATGGCCACTGTCATTTGAATTTCATATAATTTTCATGCATCTTGAAATATTATTATTTTGATTTTTTTAGCAACTTACAAATGTAAAATGTGTGGCTCCTAGGCCATAAAAAAGAGGCCTGAGGGCCACAGTTTGCCAACTCCTAGCTTATACCACCAGTAAATTCTGAAGCCAAATTTTTTACTGTTGTCTGGCAGCATCCAAAGTCCAGCATTCCCATTCACAAATAGTCTTTCAAAGAAGCAAGGTTCAGTTGTACTTTTACTATTGTTACTATGTTGTTTAGTTCTAACATAATGGAAAATAGCCAATCATATTAGAAGGAAAGGTAATGAGATCTTTACTAATTTGGCTTTAGAGACTTTCAGAGATAATAATAAATGATTAAAAGTATATTTAGGTGAGATGTCCAAAGATGTGAAAATGGAAGATTCATTTTGGTTATTTTCAGAAATCAATGAAACAAAAATAATCAAAACTTGTTTTTTAAATGACTTTGGTGAAAATCTGAATTTTTCCTTAGAAGGGAATTGATACTTAATATTTTTGTGTGGGAGCCCAAAAGTATGTTTTCCTGTTCACTCAATATAGAAGTACCACCTGAGTGAAGCTTAGGAAACTTCAAAGATCTGATCTTGGGCAAACAAGATAGACCCACAATCGGTGTTTAATGGATTTTTTTACATTGTAGGAAATTTAGAATCTTTAAAAATATGTTGACATTTGAGAGAAAACGGAAATTACTGTATGTGAGCCTTTTTCTCTGTTTCTTGTGGGTTTAGTATGATTTGGGGTACTTACTGAGAGATTATTGCTTTAGGCTAATTAATTAAATACCACCTCATCAAGCCAAAGGATTCAGATGGGAAAGTATTTTTAAAGGTTTATTGTTTTTAAACAACTATTAATTTTAATTTATACATTCATATTTCCGCCTTCACCTGGGGCACATTTGTCTCAAAACATATTGTGCAAGGTACTTCTTAGGTGATTTCCCATGAGCAGGTGCTAACTTGTTCGTCATACACAGGCCAGGTTTACAATAGAAAGTTTGTAGCAACTATTCTAAAACCTTGAGCTCTCACATTATCTTGAGGAATGTCTTCAAGAAGAAATGTTTATCTAAAAGAAAAAGTTAAATGTAGACATCTATCTTAAATGTAGACATCTAAATAATAAGCAGTACAGCTTCTAGCAGGGAGATGGGTCATGTATCTTAAACTCTTGGTACATGGCTGGGCTTGGTGGCTCATGACTGTAATCTGGGCACTTTGGGAGGCTGAGATAAGAGGATTGCTTGACCCCCATGAGTTCAAGACTAACCTGGGCAACATAGTGAGACTCCGTCTCTACACAAAATTTTTAAAAATTAGCTGGATGTGGTGGCACGTGCCTGTAGTCCCAGGTACATAGGACGCTAAGGCTAGAGGATTGCTTGAGCCTAGGAGTTCAAGGCTGCAGTAAGCCATGATTGCACCACCATACTCTAGCCAGGGTGACAGAGCAAGACCTGTCTCTAAAAAAAAAATGGTGCCTGCAGTGATAGGTATTCTATTAACATTTTGCTAAGGGGTTGCTAAATGAAAGGCAAGAGTTCTTTTAGGTATTTTTTCTTTCTTAATAGCTAGAGTTTTCAGATTTTATTGCATACTACTGCAATGAGAAAAATAGGAAAAATTGTAATAAAAGTACTAACCTATTCACTTCCCAATGCTACTTGTCCTTGCTGTGCTTTGGTTATAAATAGCAGTTGTATTGTAAGCAAAATTATGCAAAGGAAGAAATTACTGTTGTGTAAGAAACAAAACACTGTACCTTAATTCTTTGTGGCCTTTCATATAATCAAAAGTTAATGTTGTTCATTAATCTCGTGTATTTTTATGAGAGACTAAATATTTGTTTGCCCAGACAAATCAGAATCTTTTGTTTCCTCTAGATTGTGATACCATTCTTCAGTCTCTTAATCAAAGATATTTATTTCCTCAATGAGGGTTGTGCCAACCGCCTTCCCAATGGCCATGTCAATTTTGAGGTGAGTGTGATAAAGTAGGATACAAAAATCCGAGCACAAGGAGAGGGGCGACTTCTCCAGCACTGCATTCCAGGCCACGCAGCCAAAGCCAATTCTGCGGTTTCAGAACAAATTATCTCTTTCCATGTTATTTTGTTTAAGAAATTAACAATACCAAGTAGAAGAGAGTAACTGAGCCATTATGATGATTATTACTGTTTGAGGAAGCTTGAGAAAATTTTTATACCTCACAAATAGAGTTTTATTAAATTAAGAAAACTATATGATTCAGAAGAGCAAAGACCAGAAAGTAGCTGCAGTAGCTCATGCCTGTAATACCAGTCCATTAGGAGGCCAAGGTGGGAGGAATACTTGAGGCTAGGAGTTTGAAACCAGCCTGGGCAGCAGTGAGACCCTGTCTCTACAAAAAGTTAAAATATTAGCTAGTCATGGTGGTTCGCACCTGTAGTCCCTGCTACTTGGGAGGCTGAGGCTGAAGGATTGCTTGAGCCCAGGAGTTTGAGGTTGCAGTGAGCTATATGATTGTACCACAGCACTCCAGCTTTAGTGACAGAGTGAAACCCTGTCTCTTTAATAAAATAAGAAGGAATCATTTCGAATGGAATTGCCTCTCCCAACCTCTTAATTATTTTTTTATGATCACCTTTATATCCTTTTTTTACTTATCTTCCAGAAATTTTGGGAACTGGCCAAACAAGTGAGTGAATTTATGACATGGAAACAAGTGGAGTGTCCATTTGAGAGGGACCGGAAGATCTTGCAGTATCTGATCACAGTACCAGTCTTCAGTGAAGATGGTAAGGCCATTCAGTGGGAGCTACCACTAGCATCCCCAGATCCTTTGTTTAGGATATTAGTATAGAAATGCTTGGTTACTCACACAGTAGTGAGGCCTGTCCTCTGATCTGTTCCATGTTAAGAGTTTTCTGTTTCACAGAAAATGTATGATTTGTCCCTAAAATATTTGCACTTAATATTCACCTACAAACAGTATGTTTCTGTGTTTAAGTATTCTTTAAAATACCAGATTTGCAAAGCTATGGGCACAAATGGGGTTATTGAAGAATTTTTTTTTCTTGTTTGAACTTACTTGAATAGACAAAAGGTGTTTTGTGGCATGTTGATAGTCCATGTAATTTGGAGAAAAAAAACAAAAACAGTAAATTGCTACCCCCTGCTGTTTAAAAAAGTACTGGAACATTTTAACCTGTTAAAACATTAGGGAATTTGAAGCAGAACAAGTGATTAGATACAGAACAAAATCATCAGAAGAGAAGTGAGCTCATAAAATATTTAGAGATTTATTTGATATATCCTAATATTACAGGAATTAATACCACCTATTAACAATTTCTCATAGTAGATTGATAGTATTTACAATAATGACTTTTTTTTTTGGAGACAGCGACTCACTGTGTCACCCAGGCTGGAGCGCAGTGGCACAATCACAGCTCACTGCAGCCTCGACCTCCTGGGCTCAAGCAATCCTCCCACCTTAGCCTTCCAGATAGCTGGGAGTACAGGCGTGCACCACCGTGCCCGATTAATTTTTTTTTTCTTTTTTCTTTTTTCTTTTCTTGTAGAGACAGAGTTTCATCGTGTTGCCCAGGCTGGTCTCCAACTACTGGGCTCACGCAATCTGCCCACAGCCTCTCAAAGTGCTGAGATTATGCCACCACGCCCAACCAGGAGAACATTTTGAATTAATATCACCTATGCCAGAGGGGATTTGATTGTTTTTAATCTCTATAAAGAGGATTAATAACAAAGTTGAATTTTTAAACGAAGAGTCTTTCTGATTTGAAAAGAAAGAAAAATATTAGAAGGATGGAAAATTGGCCTAGAAAACCTGGCTTTTTACCTAGTAAAGAGTTTTTAAAAAAAGAAAAAAGGAAAAAACAACTCAGTCTACGAGGAAAGAACCCTCAGTCCTTTCTTTGTGAAGAACATTAAGTCTTAAGTGTATGGCAGCGTCATATGGCTTACATTTTATAAGCTTTTTTTGCCTTATACATACTTAGGTAATTAGGTGCATTTTTGGCTTAGAAGCCCTTGGGTTTTCATTGAGATGGTCAGTCAGAGGCAAAGTGATAATCTGTGTTCTTCATGAAACAGTGAAGCTTCTTGGTCATGACTTGATATTTTGAAGAGTATCTTGCTATGGAGTTTGGCTCAAGTTGAACAAGGGATGGATGGTGGTAGATAATATATCAGGAGAAGGCTTTGATGTTAATGCACTTCCTTTTGTTTGATTGTAGCTCTCTACTTGGCTTCTTATGAGAGTGAAGGACCTGAAAATCATATAGAGAAAGACAGGTGGAAGTCTTTAAGGTGGGTCTCATTCTTCTCATTGCTGCACAAGTCTGAAGGAAATTGGCTTTACTTGAAGAAAGCCACATGCGTTTTGTAGGGAGATGCTGTCTATCTGTTCCAAGTCCTCTGCACCTTATCTCTTGTACACCAAATCTTTGTGGCTCAGAATTCTCACTACCATCATTCTGCTTTATTGCCTTTCGTTTTTTTTTATACTGGCAGATATACAGAGACTGTTCTTTTTCTCTCCCATTATTTAATAGAATGAGGGGCTGAACCAAAGTATGGTTAAAAAAAAAATGCATTGACTTTGTCTAAAATATCAGTTCAGACTTCATTTCTGAATAGTTCTTCTAACAGTAAAATTTTATTTAACCTGAGATTAAAAAAGAAGTACCAGCAGGCTTTATAAAGTTGCGTTTGCCACTTTCCAAGTGGATCTCAGTCCTCTCTTTGTTTGAGAGAGTTGGGACTTTAAACATAATCTGGAGATTTTTCAGATTTACAACTTTTGCTATTCTATGAGTATTTTTGAACAAAACTAGGGTTAAATTTGTATTTTAAGCATTTGAGATACTTTAATAGGCACAAGCAGCCCAGGGTGTAATATAATCAAAATTGTTATCATTATAGTCCTACTGAGAAACTCAGAATGTATACCTTTTTTTACTAGAGTTTACAAGCACATTTTCTCTTCTTTTTGTGGTCCCAGAATCATTTGAGAGCCTTCATTATACTTGATATTAGGCTAGATTTTATGAACCAGGATATCTAAGATATACTTGGTTTTGAGTGGTTGTATTTGTTTCAAAGGAAAGCTTAGGCCTTCTTTGTACCTCCCAGTGATGAGGGATGAGGAATAAGGTATGAAGGCATTGGAATTCTTATCCTTAGGATATCATAGTAATTGGTGAAGGATTGGAGATGATTCTTGTATCCCCAGACTCAAACATAAAGAAGGTTTGGCCAATGCCTAAAGCTATGGGATATAACAGGCTTGTTGGGCTGATGCCTATATATATATATGTATAGAACTAAAATGCATTGACTAAGTATACATATATATATATAATTTTGTGCCTGGCAGTGGCACATTTCAATTAAAATTTTGTATTAATCTGTGTTTGTATTAAAATATTTCACTGTGCTATTTAATATTATTCATGTGCAAAACATGGGCCTCAGAGTGCATATCTTGCTGGATAAAAGATTTGAGAATCACTCCTTTTAGTTATCCTTTTTTGATACATTTTGCCTTCCATATGTCTCCTTTTTAATCCCTCCTTTCTGTATTTTTAAAAACAGTAAGTTTGGTGGGATCCCTGGGTATAGCTTAGCTTTTGTTACTTTTCTTGTAGATTTTTTAAAAAATTTGTAAGCAGATTGGCTACACATGACTGATATCTGGTATCTGCATTACCTATGGTCTCCAGACATTTTAAATTAATCCAGACCTACCTACAAAATTATTTTCTAGTTCTTATTATTTTATGACATATTCCTATTAACTAGTGGTTAGATTGGAAAGGTTCATAAGTCAGAGGTTGGACATTAAAAGCTAAAGATTGAATTGTATAATGTCTTCCCACGTCTGTACTGTTCACGTAACATATGACATCTAACATTTGATTGTGAAACGGGAAAGGTTCCCTTGTGCCTCTCCCAGGGCATGCAATGGGGATATGGTGTGGCTCGATTCTTCAGTGCCCTGCTGCTCAGACCTCTAGAGGGTGCTCCCTTATTTTGCCATCTATAGGTGGCTTGCGTTAACCAGCTCAATTAGACCCTCTACCTTATGGCAAGAACAGAGGGCTTTCTGTATCCCGGGGCTCTTGCCTCGGTGTACTGGAAGAATCGGGTCGCACATAGGCTTGGAAAATGAGTGCAAAGTGTTACTGAGTGGAAGTAGCTCTCCGCCGATGGGCGAGCCCAAAGGGAGATGTTTTAACACTGGAGTGGGGCCACTCAGTGGCCCGGGCTCTTCTCCAACTGCCCCTGCCAAACTCCGCCTCTTCCCGCCAGTCAGTGGCCTTCCGGTGTGCTGGCGTCTGTCGGTGTGCCCATCTGCCAGCGTGCTCCCCTCAGTGTCCTCTCGATGACCAACCTCTCCTCAGACGGCCCCTGCCAAACTCCGCCTCATCCCGCCAGTCAGTCCGGTGTGCTGGCGTCTGTCGGTGTGCCCTGCCGGCATGCCCTTCTACCAGTGTGCTTCCCTCAGTGTCCTCTCGATGACGAGCCAATTGTGTCTTCTGTAGCAGATGTGTTCCTCACCACGTCCAGCTACTTGTGTGTCTGCCTAGTGGGGTCTCAAGTCTTTATAGGCCCAGGATGGGGGCATGGTGGGCCAGGGTGGTCTTGGGAAATGCAACATTTGGGCAGGAAATGTCTGTTCTCACCTAGGTCCTTGGGAGTGGAGCCCTAGCCAGGGACCCGCCTTTCTCTACCCAGCACTTCCCTTCTCCCATTCTGTATTATTTAAAGGGACTGTGCTGTTCCCCTCCCAGCACTCCCATATCAATTGGTTGAAATGAAAGTTGGTATAAAAGACAGTTTCTACATTAAAATTGTTTTTTAAGGAGCTTTGAAGAACAACTCCCATCTGTGTTGGTGTTCAAGCCATGCACTCTGCCTTTTCCATGCCCTGTCTGTTCTCATGGCCCAGCTCCAATGCCTCCCCCGTCCCTGGCCGGTTTTTCCCTAGAAAGACTTTCTCCAGAACTCATACAGTCAGGAGGTAGTCTTTCTCTCTCATTACCAGCCATGCAGTTTTGTGTAGTGTTTGTGGTTCTTTTCCCTATTGCTATGTAAGCCCCTTGAGGGCAGGCACAGGGTCTTCCCCTAATGTCTCCCCCAGCTCTGGACACGGAGTCTTGCTCTCTATTATTCCTCAGCCCATGCTCCTGTAGTGTCATTGAATGGTACTGGGTTATCACAGGTGTTGGCCAAAGCATAGCAACCACGAAGAAGTTAAAACAAAATAAAACAGGCTATTATAATGTACAAAATACATACATTAAGTGGATACTAAGATTAAGCATAATCATCCCTCGGTATTTATGGGGGATTGGTTCCAGGACCTCCTGCAGATACCAAAATCTGAGGATGCTCCAGTCCCTGGTATAATGAAATGGAACTTTCTGTTGCTGTTGTTTGAAGAAATATTCTTTTCTTGTGGCCATCAATCTTACTGATTCAAGAAAACATAACCTCTTAGGGTAAACTCAAAATAATCAATAGATAATACTTGAATATAACCACATACATCCTCTCTTATACTTTAAGTCATCTCTAGATTACTTATAATACCTAATATAATGTAAATACTGTGTAAATAGTCATACCATAAATCATCTCTAGATTAATTTCAGTATCTAATATAATGTAAATGCTATATACATAGTTGTTATACCATATTACCTAGGGAATGATGGCAAGAAAAAGAGTCTGTATATGTTCATTACAGACATATTTTTTGTTTCAAATATTTTTGATCTGCTGTTGATTGAATCCACAGGTGCAAAACCCACAGATAGAGTGGGCTGACTATATTCTGGAATCATTGTACCTACCTGAAAACTTTTGTACATTAGCTTTGAAGGCAGTAAGATATTTTTACGTAGATGCTTTTCTTGGCGGTCGTAGACCCATTCATTGCAGACACATAGATTCATCAGCGGCAATGACAAATACACCTCTGATGGCAGACACCCTTATTGTCAACTATTGTTTAAACTCTCCTAATGTTCATGGAATGTGTTGTGAAGATGCTTATATCTACCAAGTAAACCCACCTATGATAACCTATACCTAAAAGCTCTTTATTATTAATGATCTTTGGGTTTTTTTTTTGTTTTTGTTATAATATAAACCTACTCACGATACAGACTTATCTGTTTAAGCTTTTGCCATCTCCATTAATAAATGTTTGTTTTTTTAAGTGACTAGCAGTTTTCCCAGAGAGCCAATATAACTTAAAAGCTTGAATTTTTTTTTCCTGGTTTAACTTTGTAAAATCAAACTTAAAACACAGGATAGATAAATTAGTATTACACAAGGCATTTTCATCTTAGTTCAAGTAGTCTGTTACATTCTGTCTTAGGTTGTGTTGTTTTTACTACTCAGGTCAAGCCTCTTAGGCAGAGTTTAACACGTGGGAGCTGCCTGCCTGCTGCTGCTGCTGCTGCTGCTGCTGCTGCTTCCTGCAGATCATGGAGGGGCTGGCCTTTGTTTTCTGGCATCTCCTACTCAGAACACTCATGAAGACCCTGCAGTCATTGGAGCACCCCGGTCAGCAAAGCATGCAAGCTCACTCAAGACCAGATGGAGAACTTATTTCCTGCAGCTGACAGACTCCGATTTTGTGAGACTGAAATGTTCACTGAAGACACTTGAGAAAGAATCCTCTAAAAATCCCAGCTCTGCACATGATTCATCTCCTGGAATTTCCATGTGAATCACAGCTCTGCACCTGGATGGAGTTTTCTTTTGTGTGTGTGTGTGTTCTTTTTTATTTGGTTGAACATTTGCTGCTAATGGGACTTGCCCAGCTGAGTGCTGGCTCTGAGGAAGCCCGTGTTTCTTTTGTTAACTTAAATGAAGAAGAGAGTGGAGGGAGGGGATCTAAACCCGCGCGCCCCCATCCCCCCCCCCGTTTAGATCCCAAACCTCAGCTCAATCAGTATTGCCAGAGAGGGGTAAGACTGGTTGGAAGCTGACTGCAGACTTGGTTTCCCCTTAGTGTGTGCTGTGTTGTAAATTTTTCTCCTCCCTCCTCCTACAAGGTTTTGAGTTGGCTGCTGGTTAGCAAACTCCTTTTTACCCATATAAGTTATTTAATATAATAATGAAGCTCAACACTGTGGTAGGAAAATAGCCACTAGAAAGAAAGAAAAGAAAAAGCAGAGTTTGTCATTGGACTGCTTAACATACTAGAAGGCCTTTTTTTTTTTTTTTTTTTTTTCCTTCTGAGCTGTTTACAACTGACCACTGTGTTCTACAGATGTATTTTTCAGTAGTTTTTTGTTACTTAGTTTTCCATGATGCCTTTTTTTTTCTCTTGTAAATTTAAATGAGCTGACTTTAAGGATCTTGGGAAAGCCCATGGCATAATTACAATTTAATTTTTTTAACCGACTTTTCATTATTTTTGGGAGTCTGTTGGTAACTAAAGATGTCAACAAAGAATAAATTGGAAAAGTTACCATCCCCCCTGCTGTAGCAGTAAACAAAACAGATGAAAAACACCTTGCTGTTAATGGTTGATCTAATTGTGAAATTGTTCACCTTGTTAAACATCTAAGTAAGTCTGTAATTGCTCTGCAAACAGCCATTATATTTATTTACTCTAGAAGAAACTGTAGAGTAGTAATTCGTGCTAATGAAGAAAAAAATACCATGTTCAAAACAGATGTATTTGAAAACTTAATGACATGGTTCCAAAAACTAGAGCATGTATGTATGCTGTGCATCATCTCAGCAGACCTAAAATATCCCCAAGTTGTCCCTTTACAACCATCAATATATTTTACACTCTGCGGCCAGGAGTTGTGGCGTCTTTCTTTTCTTTTATGGGTGGAATTGTTGGGGGCGGGCATGGGCTATAATCGCAGTGGATCAGTTCAAGAGACTGGCTAAGAATGTATCGGAGGAAGTTGCCTCAACAGTTTGTGCATGGGCATTTATTTTTTAAAAAAGAATGATAGTAGTATTTGCCAAGCATTTTCTAAGTGTTTAGCATAGATTCATCTCTACTTATTAGGGGTGGAAATAATAATAACTTGTACAAGGCCACATAGCTAATGGGAGGCACAAATACATGAAATGGGCCTTCTAATTGCAGACCCGAAGCTTTAAACCACACCACCACAGCATCTCAAACTTCAATATCCTTGCAAATAACCCGGGGATCTTTTTCCCATGCAGATGCAGATTCTGTGGCTTTGGGATGGGGCTCAGGGGATGCTGATGCTGCTGGTCCTGGGGTCCCGCTGAGAGTAGGAAGGCACTTCTGCCTCTTGAGACCTGTTGAGATTTTAATTTATGGGAGTAGCTAAGTGATGATACAGAGAGGCCAGTGACAATGAAATCTTTATATTACTCAATTTCCCGAGAGAAAAGGGCACATGCCATGCCATGCAGGGCCACAGGGGAAGCACTGGTGTCGGCTGGGGGCAGAAGCAGGAGCAAGAAGAAAGTATAGGCTTTGAGGTTTCTGCAGGGAGGCAAGGCAGAGCAAGGTCAACAGTTTCAGATTGGCAAGTCTGAATAATTCCAGCAGCCTCTGGGCTGGAGGGGTGGTCTCCATTTGCCTGGCACCTGGACCCTCGGGTGAGTTAGAGCAATTTCTGTATTGGCTTGGTGTGTGAGAGTTAGATAAAGGGGAAGGTTGGGGCTATGTTCTTGACAATAGTTGGGTATGCTCAGGGCCAAGTCCTTTGCTGTCTCTAAGAATTAGCTAGTCCTGGGAGTCTCTTCCCTGTCAGTAAAATTTATAAGATACCAGAACATCATAAGATACAGAAAAACCATGATGAATGCAACTTCACAATATTGCCTCCTTTCTCCTTGCACTGCCTTTCCCTGATCCCTCTACCACTTTGCTTACTGTGACAGCAACAAGGTTGATCTTTCAACCATCTACACCAGGGGTCAGCAAACTATGGGCTGATGGCCAGATCTAGCCAGCTGCTTGTTTTGTATGGCCCACAGGGTAACAATGGTAGAAAAAAAAAATCAAAAGAAGATTTCATGATGTGAAAATTATCTGAAATTCAAATTTCAGTGTCCTTAAGTAAAGTTCTATTGGAACATGGCCACACATTTATTTATATATTTTCTTGTGGCTGTTCTCTGCTACAGCTGCAGCGTCTTATACTTGTAACAGACTGTATGACCCATAAAGCCTCAAATATTTACTTTATGGGACTTGATGGAAACTTTACTGACCCCTGATCTAAGTGTTTCTTTTAAGCATTGCAAAGATAGTTTGGAAAAATGCTATGAGAGCTCTATTACGGTATTAGATAGCTAAATGTAGCAGCTGAAATAAATTTCCTAAAGTGGTATTAGGCCTAAAAAAAGTGATTCTAGGGCTATTTAAACAAGAAGTTTTTACAGAAAGAGTTACATCCTCATACTCATTTTAATATCTACGTAAGCCAGAGCTTTAAATCTTGTATTTATTTACCTGTGGAAATATTTCATATTCTCTCTTTTGTGCCGTGCGTGCATTGGATTCCCCAGTGGGTGTGTAGATGAGTTTATAATTTATGTGGCTGGATGGAAGCCTGGGTAAATACAAGCATAAACAGCATCAGGCAATGCCAGTCGGTAGACTACGATTCAGGATGTGTTCTGTCCAGGCCTGCCGTACATTCCAAAGGCCTGCATTTCAAAGCTGCAGGCTTGGAGCTGGGACTGCCGGGAAGGTGGGGGGCAAGGTTCAGAACTGGTTGGGCTTAGGAAGGTACCAGGAGAGTGCACTTTCTATGAAATGTCCCTTCATTTTGAGGACACAGGAGTGGCCTACCTTTCATCTAACAAAGACAAGAGAATTGAAATCTGATGATCTTTATCTTTGAAAGGTTTTTGCTTTACCTCTTCACTTCACCTGGCTCTGGCACCTCTGTCATTTCCTCATTTACTTTTTTCCTAGCATACTTTTAACTTCTTTTTGTACTTTCCAACTGCTGTCCACATGCCACCTGTGTGTAGAATCCCAAGAAAACATAACCCACCATTAGAATTTTAGTTGCTAAACTATGTAAGAATTTTGAGCCGTAGATTTTTAACATCCTCTACCTTCCTTTGGTGCCATTTATTTACCCCTTAGTCCGAACAAAAAACAATACCTGCCCCTGTTCCAAAGGTGTCTTACTATTCCGATAAAGAATGCTTGTCTGGGAATAAAAAAGAAGCTTAGACTAATGTTCCAATGGAGCTAAGTGTTCAAAGAAATTCCTGAATTCATTTCCTGGGGGAAAAAAAATGTGGTTAGTGACCTGGAAACTACTAACAACATATAAAACTCAATACTCTGATGGCGACTCTGTTAGCTTTACCCCTAAGACATTTTAAAAGGAAAGACTTTTGTCAGAGTTGGGCTTCTAAAGTTTTAATAGGAAATTGGGGCACTTTCTGTATAATTCAAGCCAAAGACTTTTTTTTTTTTTTTCTGGGTTTGAATGATTGGATAATTGCCTCAATTCTCTGTTCCATGTAATTGAGATCACTTGACTCTACTCAGTGCTAATAAAGAGATGTTGGGGTTCACGGTTTATTAACCCAACCTTTCAGTTTGTGGACCTGTCATTCAAAATTGCAAACAAGGCTGATCCCATGCAAAATAGACTACTGCCTTTGTTGTACTAAGAATCAATTCCTCTTAAAGGATGCATTTTTAAACTTCATGCAATGAGGAAATTCCCAAGTAGCCAATTTTCTTTATAGTGCTAGCAGCCTTCAGCAAGCTTAAACTCTGCCCTGCAAACCTGAAACCCTGCTTTACTTCTCTAAGATTCTACTAACAGGAGATTAAACATCCAAATGTGTATAATCACATTCTGGACAGTATGAAGAAGCTGTTTTGGAATAATCTTAACTATTAGAATACTTAAAATGTGCACATCACCCAATTTAGGATTTCTAGGTTATAGTAGCTTATACTTTAGAAAATTAAAGAGGAAGAAGGGGCTGGGCACAGTGGTTCATGCCTATAATCCCAGCACTTAGGGAGGCCGAGGTGGGCAGATCACTTGAGGCCAGGAGTTTGAGATCAGTTTGGCCAACATGGAGAAACACCGTCTCTACTAAACATACAAAAAAAAAAAAAAAAATTAGCCAGATGTGGTGGCGTGTGCCTGTAATCCCAGCTACTTGGGAGGCTGAGGCAGGGAAGTGCTTGACCTGGGAAGAGGAGGTTGCAGTGAGCCAAGATTGCACCACTGCCTTCCAGCTAGGGTGACAGCGTGACCTTGTCTCAAAAAAAAAAAAAAAAAGAAAGAAACTGATAATTCTGAGAATAAAAAGGAAAATTATCTACTCCTTGATGGGTGTCAAACCAGTGGGTTTTCTACAATGAAACGAAGTTTGCTTTCTTTCTCTCCACCCACACTGCTTGGAGAAAATGAAAGTGAGCAAAAATCACCTTTCTCCAGATGAATCATTGTGGGAAAGTAAGTTTAGCAGAATGTGCTGTCAACTTGGTTGAGATAAGGCAGTTGGAGGACTGACATTATTAAATTTTCTGCAGTGTAATTAGGAGTCCTAAGTGCAGGTGAGCTGTGGTGAGGAGTTAATGTATGCTCAGTAAATATGTGTTGAATGCATAAGCAAGGCAGTTATTAATCTGGTTATCATTGGAGATTCACAAATTTCACTTTATATGTTGTAACAAATCTCAAATGTGCCCCTGAAACATCTGGATTTTGAAAATGAGTATAAATTTAAGTGATTCCAATCCATTGCCGTGGGTGGCACTATTCCCAGAAATCAACAAAGGAAATCCAAGCCACTGAGGGTTTTTAAAAAATTATGAGTATTAACTAGATTGTTACACTCTTCTGTGTTTATATTTAGTACCAATAATCAAGACAATAAATCCATCTCTAACAATAATATAAAAAGCCATCATTAAAAAAAAAAACTAGGACCAACATGGTTTAGAGTCATGGGATAAATCCGAAGTCCCTCCCTGTGAGAACTCTTGTCTAAGAATGTGAGAACGAAGTGCTAAACCTCACTTTCCCCAGGTTTCTAGAATTTTGTGGAAACCTTCCCACCTTTCTGAACTTCTGGGTCCTCATCTGTGAGTAATGGGTCCGGACTAATTGAGATGGAATGGGCTTCAGGGGTCTGTGGTTTGGGAAAGCACTTTCTCAGTTTGCTGGATTAAAAGGTAAATTAGCAAGTAAATGCAGCATCCTACATGTGTGCCTCCAACCTCTTCCTGTCTGACTCTTTTGTGCTTTAATTGTACTTGAAGAGGGAAGGGATAAGAGGCTAATTACTACTCGGTAGGACACAATGGAGTGATAAAGGCTTCACTCACCCCTACCCCTCCAGTTGCAGGCAGTCACACAACTCTATGTAGTTCTTCATGGTAAAGAGTGATTGTTACCCAGGCCAGAAATTAGAAAATAACCTTTGTGAAAGGTCAGTTGTATGATTTCAAAGGTGCTAGATTAAGAAAGCATAGTCTGTAAAGACTGCAAAAATAGCTTTGTTGTGTAGACTATATCTTTGTCATAGCAGCTGTTGTAATTGTGCTTGTTGACACAGATAAAATAACACATAACTTGCCTGGTCACACCTAGTCATTTGCAAATGAGTCACTACTTGGCTCGAAGGACCAAGACTTAGAGAAGTGATGGTCAGAGCCAACTTCTGCATTTTGTCAACTTTCACTTCTTAGGCCAGAGGGGGGACCTCCTTGAAGGCTGTCCAGCCAGGGTAAGCTGAATGATTTGACATACATGTTAGGGAAAGTCCTGCAGTGAAAGAAACCAGGGCATATATCAGTCCCAAGTGGGTGAATACCTTCTTTCCTTGGGCTATAAATACTCTCTGAATCCTACTCCAGGTAGGCCTCTTCTGCAAAAGAGGAATGATCAAAGGAAAAAGACAGAAACTAGTAAGAGGAGGAAAAATGTTGAGGAGATATAAATAACAAATTAAATGGCTTTTGACAAGGGAGAGTTTAAGAGGAGGTATGACAGCAGTATCCAAGCATCTGAAACATTTGAACTCATGTAAAATCTAATAAGAAAACAATGAAGCTAGGAAATATGTTCTCTTGGGAGATCACAAATTATTTGCTAATAAAATATATATTAGGTAAATGAACTGAACTAGATAATTAGGGGGATGATTTTCAATTACAGTAACTCACTGAACTGACTCAATAAAATCAATTTCATAAAATTCTGGAAACTAGGTATCACCAACCCCTTTCTACCTATTCAAAAATTAGCAAGGCCTTTGTGAAGGGCAAAGAGGAACTAGATGGAGTGCTTGCTTTCTCAACCAGTTCAGACTTAGAACAAAGAATAACCTAGGAGGTTCTTAGTACCTCCCCCAAAAGGCTCCAGAATTGTAAAATGCTCTTTCCTTTAGGATATTTTTACAAAATTTGGCTTAAAGATTAATCCAACCTACAATGGCCCAGGTTTATAGTGGAATAAATGTGATCCCTTAGCTCTGTTCTTACATTTTATAAGAGCAGAAGAGAGTGCAGGTCTATTACTAAATTTTATAGGAAGGTGAGAGTGCAGGTCTATTACCAAAATATTCTTACTAGTAGAACTTCTTGTGTTCAGAGAGTTCACAGTACGGTGAAGGCAATTCTTTGGTTTTTCTCTAAAGGTTTACTGTCAATCTTGAATGAGCCTGAAGAGGTCTTTACTCTGCTTTCCTGCAGGCCCAGGTGTAGGCTGTGGACCTTCAATTTCCAGGTTCTTTTTCTACTCAATGGAACTAGCAATACTATGGTTCTACAAGAGGTGAAAGAAATGAAGGAGGAGAGTTCTAATGCTGATTGGCTACCCTTTACAGCATGACTCCCAAGTGATACGATATCTAGAGAGCCTCTCTTTTCTTTGCCTTAACGAAGAGTCCTATCTATTATCCTTGCTTCCTGGGTCTGGGCCCCGGGAGGTCAGTGGGCATGTACCTATCCGCATCTGCAGAGGATTGGGGGATAAAGAGAGAAAACTCAGCCCTGCCAATAACTGACGACACCATTTCCAATGAGGCTGGTAAGTTCCCAGCTCTCATCCTACTTCCTAACATGCTCTATGTTTTGAAAGTTCCTGCCAGTCTTCTCTCCAAATCGAGACTTCTGTTTCCTCATGGTCTACCCATCTTAGCAAGGAATTTGAAAAAGTTGGTGGTTTAAAATTGTTCATCTAATTCATACTGTAATGTGATTGAGAATCCTTTCATGTCAGCTTTCTAGCTGCTAGAGTTTCAGAGCATATGATAGAGTGAAATTAAAAATTCAGGCAGCAAGGGGAGAAGTGTATATGGAAGGACCTTGTAAAGCCCTAAACTCTGAGAGGTTTAAAGGTATTACCAAGTGATTGACTCACTTAGCCATTGAGCTGGTTGGTGACTGGCCTGGGGCTAGAACCACAATCTGGAACTACTCTCCTGCACTAAGCAGATTCCCTACAAAGTAGGCCAGCCTGCCTGGGATTCTGCTCAGTTTCCCTCTCCTAAGCAATTCTTAGTGTTTTCAGCTATTCTAGCACCTTTGAATTCACAGATTCTCTAATTGTCAAGGAAAAATGGAATTCGTTTGAGATTGACTGAGTACCTATATATACATACGATGCATCGCGTCAGAGCTATTGAGATGTGATGAACACCCAGCTCCTGTGTTGAAGGAGCTCACCTTCTCCTGAGGAAAGTGCCCTTGCGGTGCAGCAGGTGTTCAGAATCAATCTCTCCTTCATGCTGCTGTTGAATCCTCTAATCTTAGCTTCCTCGGCTTAGAAGGTCAGGGATTTCTCACAGTGGATGCAAACCTGAGACTTCACAAATGTTTTCCTGGGGAACTCCTTCTGCATGTAAGTACAGGGCCAGGCAGCCACATGTTGGCATGTTGGTTTATCCTGCACAAGGTGGAGGAGGCTGACTAGGCACTGAAATCCAACCAGTCCCCCAGTCCTCCAGCTGTGTACTGAGCCTGCCCTGAGGCAGCCTCCACCAGAGGGAAGGGTACTTGATTGTAATTCATCCTCCCTGAGGAGGCTCCTTTTCCTAATTGGCACAAAGGCTTTTGATATGCTAACAGCAGCCCTGCAAAAGGACGCTACCTAAATGCTCTATTTAAAGAATTACCTCTTGTTTTTGATGGCTGAAAACAGGGTAAAGTTGAGGCTTAAGAGGTGGTTAGGAGCCAGATTTTGACTCTATGCTGAGGAACTGCACTTTATTTTAAAGATCAATGTAAAACCACCCAAGGGTTTTTTGCAGTGAAGTGGCAAAGTCAGAGGTCCATTTTAGCAAGATAGCACTGGCTGCCCAGTGGAGGTTGAGTGGTAGTTGGGGAAGGAGGGTCATGGAATAAATTAGAGGGACTGGATAGGAGAGTCTTGTCTTAGACCAGACAATGAACTAGGAGGCTCTGAGCTAAAGCAGGGAGGATGAACAGGAGGAAATGGATTTGTAAAATGTTAAGACAGTAGAGATAAAAGCCCTGGGTGAAGGACCATGTGGACACCCTTGTGGAAGAAGAGGAATTGAGGCTGGGCAGCAGCCATTGTAGGTAGGTTTGTGTTGTAGGGCAGAAAGCAGGTGATCTCTTCCCTCCTCACCACAAGGGCCACAACTGACACCCCCATAACAAAGACAAGTTAACAAGGGAAAAGCATAGCAAATTTACCTGATTATAGTTTCACATGACACAGGAGCCTTCAGAATGAAGACCCAAAGGTACAGGATTTTACGCTTCAGCTTGATGAAGCAGGGAGAGTGGTGTAGAAATGTGACTGGACGAAAAGGAATGATCTAATAGACTGGCCGGGAAGCCAGCAAAGCCCGTCTGTTTAGGTTCTTCTCGCCTTTCTGTGCAGCGTTTCTTCCTCTCAGGTATGCGGTCTCTGAAATGAGGGTCTGGATGTCTTTACGGTCAGCTGTTGCACAGAAAGGCAAGGGGAAGGTTAGAGTAGTATGTTTAGGTTTTATGGCTAGCTTTGGGGAAAAGGGTTCTGGTTTCTATGCTTGCCTTGGTGGGAGGCTGGGAGTTGAGAGATAAGAGGTCGGGAGGTCAGAGGGAAACTTTGCTTCTGAGGCCTTCAGCTTGGAATGCCGTTTTCTCAGCCTGCAGTGCTGTGGGTCCAATTGCGTCCTCACAAAAGAGGTATGTGGGAGTCCTAACCCCCGCACCTCTGAATGTGACCTCACTTGGAGGTGAGGTCTTTATAGAGGTAATGAAATTAAAATGAGGATTTTTAGTGTGGGTATTACAACCATGTAACTGGTGACCTTAACAAAGGGGAATATTTAGACATACACATGGACACAGGGAGAACCCGTGTGAAGACTGGTCCTATGCTGCCACAAGCCAAGGAACTACCAAAAATTAGAAGAGGGGCTCGAACAGATAATTCCCCAGCCCCTTCAGAGGGAGCACGGCCCTGCAGACACCTTCTGGGACGGCTGGCACCGGAACTGGGAGACGGGCCATTTCTGCTGTTTAAGCCACTTCCTTTGTGGTACTTTGTTACAGCAGCCCTAAAAAACTAATACAGTTTTTTTCTTTATGATTAAATTATTCATTACCTAAAATCTTGGATTAATTAAATCCCTTTAATAAAGGGGAGATGTGTAAGGGGATTAAACAATACTTCCCACACTTGACCTTGAGCTCCTCAACTACAGTCATTCCATTTTATTGCCAAATATCCTTTGAAGGTTTCATATTTCATTTTTTTATTACCTTCAATTGTATCACATCTTAATCAATGTAAAGCAAATAGGGAATTTGAAATGTATACTTAAATCAATGAATGCAATTAAACACATATCCTGGAAACTGATGTGATCTAGTCCTGAGGCCCAGCCCATCTCAAGATGGAATGCCTAGGCCAAATGGCAGAGTCAGAAAGGACTCTAGAGAAAATAATATATTTCTTCATTTTATTGATGCATACAAAAAGGTCTTGAGAATTTATGTGACCTTGAGCAAGTGATTTAAAAAACTGGTGACAGGGCTAGAAGTGAAGATTTAATCTCTTGACCTGGAGACAGTTTTTTCTCCTTATACTGCTGATTTAATGCTGAATTTCACTATGAACTGAGTTAGTTTGATGCTACTCCCAGTTTTTAAACACAGATGTTGAAAGTCAAATGATCAGAGACTCTCCATCCTGCAGTAGATTAAAAGGTGGAATAAAAATAAATAGCAGCCTATGGGACAGCAAGCATGAGGTAAATGTAGAGAGAAAGTGAAATTATTTTATCAAGTATATCTCACCGGTCATTTCTCAATCTCCATTTCTGATTACACCTAAATCTTGAAACATAGGATTCTCCCAGGATTCAGGGACTCTTTTATTTATATCCACTTTATAGATGACTTCTTTCATTCCTATGGCTTTAAAATCCTCCACTTCCTGGTGACTTCCATTTACAGCACTAGGCCTTATCACCAAGAGGTGAATTCACCTTTAAATGTATGGAGCTTAAACTTTAGGGCCTCTTATTTGCACAACCTCTTCTTTTTTATAATTTCAGTCGGTTTTGGGGCAACAGGTGGTGTTTAATTATATGGGTAAGTTCTTTAGTGGTGATTTCTGATACTTTGGTGCACCCGTTACCTAAGCAGTGTACACTGTATCCAATGTGTAGTGTTTTATCTTTCGCCTCCCAGCCATCCTTCCCCCTCGCTGAGTCTCCAAAGTCGGTTATATCATTCTTATGCCTTTGCGTCCTCATAGCTTAGCTCCTACTTGTAAGTGAGAACCTATGACGTTGATTTTCCATTCCTGAGTTACTTCTCTTAGAATAATGGTCTCCAATTCCATCCAGGTTGCTGTGAATGCCATTATTTAATTCATTTTTATGGCTGAGTAGTATTCTATGGTATATTTATACCATATTTTCTTTATCCACTCATTGATTGATGGGCATTTGGGCTTGTTCCATATTTTTGCAATTGTAAATTGTGCTGCTACAAATGTGTATGCAAGTGTCTTTTTCATATAATGATTTCTTTTCCTCTGAGTAGATACCCAGGAATGGATTACTGGATCAGATGGTAGATCTACTTTTAATTCCTTAAGAAATCTCCACACTATTTTCCATAGTGGTTGTACTAGTTTACATTCCCACCAGCAGCGTAAAACTGTTCTCTTTTCACCACATCCTCACCAACATCAATTATTTTTTATTTTTTAATTATGCTATTCTTGCAGGAGTAAGGTGGTATCATATTGTGGTTTTGTTTTTTGTTTCCCTGATCATTAGTGATGTTGAGCATTTTTTCGTACGCTTGTTGGCCATTTGTATATCTTCTTTTGAGAATTTATCAAAAGATTCTTTGAGAATCTATCATGCCCTGTGTCCACTGCATGATGGGATTATTTGTTTTGTTTTGTTTTTTTCCTTGTTGATTTGGTTGAGTTCACTGGTTATTTCTTTTTCTGTGTGAAGCTTTTTAGTTTAATTAAGTCCCATCTATTTATCTTTGTTTTTGTTGCACTTGCTTTTGGGTTCTTGGTCATGAAGTCTTTGCCTAAGCCAATGTCTAGAAGGGTTTTTTTGAAGTTATCTTCTAGAATTTTTATGGTTTCAGGTCTTAGATTTAAGTCTTTGATCCACCTTGAGTTGATTTTTTTATAAGGTGAGAGATGAGGATCCAGTTTTATTCTTCTACTTGTGACTTGCCAATTATCCCAGCACTATTTGTTGAATAGGGTGTCTTTTCCCCACTTTATGTCTTTGTTTGTTTTGTCAAAGACCAGTTGGCTGTAAGTATTTGTAAGTATTTGGCCAATGGAACCCATTGGTCTATGTGCCTGTTTTTATGCCAGTACTATGCTGTTTTTGTGACTATGGCCTTATAGTATAGTTTGAAGTTCAGTAATGTGATGCCTCCAGATTTCTTCTTTTTGTTTAGTCTTGCTTTGGCTATGAGGCCTCTTTTTTGGTTCCAGATGAATTTTAGGATTTTTTTCTAGTTCTGTGGAGAATGATGATGGTATTTTGATGGGAATTGCATTGATTTGTAGATTGCTTTTGGCAATATGGTCATTTTCACAATATTGATTCTAGCCATCAATGAGCGTGGGATGTTTTCCATTCATTTGTGTCATCTATGATTTCCTTCAGCAGTGTTTTGTAGTTTTCTTTGTGTAGGTCTTTTACCTCCTTGGTTAGGTATGTTTCTAAGTATTTTATTTTTCATTTGCATGTGCTCTCCTAAGACTCTGTATTTAGTTTTTATAGGGTCTGGCATTCCTTATCTTAAAGGAATTTCCCCCCAGAATATATACACTCCAGTTTCCACAAGCCTGGATGCACTCCTTGTCCACCCCTGAACTTCAGACTAGTACACTACACCCCCACAGGAATGGCCACATCCAAAACACAGAAAGAAAACTCCTAGTTTTCTAATCGGTGGCAGTCACTGGTGCTATTCATCAAATAGTTCCAACTTTCTTAAGTCCAGATATGCAGTAGGCTGTGCTTCCTTTCATCCCCTTTGAAGTTAGGCAGTGCTCTGTGATTGCTTTGTTTGATGAAATGTGAGTGGAAGGAACTTCACTCCCCATCAGGCACTTTGGGAACCAGAGTGCAATTCTCTATGCTCCTTCTCGCTGCTGTGGTGGTGAAGCAACCAGTGTCAAAGTGAAGCCTCAGACCTCATAGGTTCCTAAGTGAATCCTCTGAGTGGAGGCCCCAGCCAACTGGCAATGGAAATGTCCTATGAGCGAGAAGGAGATTTTTGGGGGTTAAGCCATTGAGACTTAGGAGTTGTTTGTTACCACAGCATAACCTAGTGTATCCTCTTATCCTGATTGATACACCTCCCAAAGCTGTGCCTCTTCCTGGCTTTCTATCTCAGTACACACAAATTCAGTCTTCTGGTTGCTTAGGACAAATGACATGGTCTCATCCTTGGTTTCTCTTTCTTTCACTGCATATCAATAGTCCTAGAGACCTTCAAATGTATCTAGAAACTGACACTTCTCGCCACTTCCATGTAAAGACACTGTCATCTTCTACTGGATTATCGCAACAGTCTTCTAAAGCCTTGCCTTCCTTATGGTCTAGTTGTCACATGTCAGCTGGGACAGCTGTTCAGAACACAAGTCCACTTGTGTCACTCATCCCATTACTCATATTTCTATAATGGTTTCTCCAAGTAAAACCCAAGGCTCTGTAAGATCCAACCCTGCTGCCTCTCCAGCCTCATCCCCTGTGATCCTGCTTTGTGATAATTCAGGTGTAGCCACACTCCCCTTGCTAGATCGTGCACATGCTCGACCTTGCCCTTGCCATTCCCTTGGCCTAGAACATCTGTCCAAGGCAGCTCTGTGGCTCATTCCCTCTTCTTCATCTCTCTGCTCGTATGTTTCCTTCTTCATGAGGCCTCTGGTCTCCTCTAAATCAGCTACTCTCTTTCCAACATTCTCATTAGTTTGGAATAATAAGAGAAAATGTTACTATTACATGTTAGGTTCTCTGTTGAACTCTTGATATATAATAAATAACCTCATTTACTTACAACTATCCCGTGAAATGGGAACTATTATTCTTATTTAAAGAGTACAGTAACTGTAGCTTAGGGATATTAAAATGAGCTTAAGTTCACAAAGCTGGTAAGCGGCAGAACTCAGATGAATCCGTCTGCCAGACTCTTAAGCTATCCTCTTAATTGCTATGTAAGTCTGCTCCATAGATTAGGAAGATTCCAAAGACATAGTAAAACTTGATTTTCACAATTTTTAATAATAATTATTTGTATCATCCTATTGACAAACAAATTCAGACGGTATGAGAGCACAGTTAGGAGAATTCAGAGCTTGCTGAGCAACAGCTCCCACAGAGTCAGTACCCAGTTCCATACAGGTCTGTAATGGTGTGGCAGTGTTCTGGCTCTGGCCTGGTCTTGCTCTCACTCCTGTTATTGACCAGGATGAAGACTGGCGAGGCCAAAAAACTGATGTGGCATCAATATTCAAAAAATATTCTGATGCAATAATGAATTAAATCAAACCAGATAAAGCTTGGCAGACTGAAGTTAAACTTTGCATTTAGGTTCAAAACTCAATCTTGTAAATTCAGTGGGGAGAAAACATTTCTTTTTTTTTTTTTTTTTGAGACAGAGTCTCGCTCTGTCACCCAGGCTGGAGTGCAGTGGCACGATCTCAGCTCACTGCAGCCTCTGCCTTCCAGATTCAAGTGATCCTCCCACCTCAACCTCTGGAGTAGCTGGGACTACAGGTGTGCACCACCATCCCTGGCTAATTTTTGCATTTTTTTGTAGAGATGGGGTTTTGCTATGTTGTCCAGGCTGGTCTCGAACTCCTGATGTCAGGTGATTGGTCAGTCTTGGCTTCCCAAAGTGCTGATATTACAGGCATGAGCCACTGTACCTGGCCAGGAAAAAAACATTTCTTACAAAAGTTCACGTAAAGAAACCTAGTGATTTTCACTCACCCTTCTCTTCATGTGGACCCAGAGTGTGACACCACACAGGTGTTTTTAGGAACGATCTTAGTCTCATTAAGAAAAACTCCTTATCCAGATTGAGGAAGAATAGAGGTGAACTGGGCTGCTAAACTGTATCTCTTTTATTTAATCCCATTGTTTTGTCATCCTATTGTTTTCAGTTATGAATAACAAGCTTTAAAGGGAACATTGACAAACTCAAGAGCACAAAGAAGACAGTGATAAGGGTGGTGAATTGGAGGAACTAAAGCCATATGAAAGCCTCTTCCTGGCTCCAGAGTTGTTAAGTCTGAAGGAAGGATGTTGGAAAATTAATCATTGTCTTATTTAGGCTTACTCTACTGTGTAAAATGGAACAATTGAGGCCAATATGTGAAAATTACAAGGAAGCAGATTTCAAGTCAATGTAAATATTTTCTAATCAGCAATTATGTCCTGCTTCCCTAATGATTACAGAAGATATTCCAGTGAATAGTTGCAAAACCATGCCCCTACTTTCAAAGTACTCTCTGACCAGTGAGAGAGAACTCAATTATAAATGTCGATCTGTTTAAATGCAATCATTGAAGTAGCTGTAAGAGTCTGTAGTTGCACAGAGGAAGGAGTGATTAATTCTCTCTCCCTAGGTGGTCAGGGATATTTCACAAAAGTGATAATTAAGCATAACTTAGAAGCATAGTAAGAGTTTTTAAGGGGGATAAGTGGTAGAAAAATGCTCCCTGGAGAAACTAGTAAAATAGTTAAGGATATCTTATAAGGATGTGAAGAAGCCAAGTAAGGGTGTGTTAGTCTGTTTTCACACTGCTATAAAGAAATACCTGGAATTGGGTAATTTATAAAGAAAAAAGGTTTAACTCGCTCACAATTCTGCAGGCTGCACAGGAAGCATGGCCAGGGAGGCCTCAGGAAACTTTCAATCGCGGCAGAATGCAAAGGGGAAGCAGGCACGTCTTACATGGCTAGAGCAGGAGGAAGAGAGAGAGAGCGCGTGGAATTGCTAGACACTTTTAAACAACCGATCTCATGATAACTCACTCACTATCACAAGAACATCACCCAAGGGAAATCCACCCCCATGAGCCAATCACTTCTCACCAGGCCCCACCTCCAACACTGGGGATTACAATTTGACATGAGATTTCGGTGGGGACACAGACCCAAACTCTATCAGGGTACAATTTCAGATGAAGTCCCAGACTCAGCCTGATCCCCTGGGGAAATCTGTAGCATAATTTACACCTCAGAGTTTGTTCCCCTTGAAGCAAAGGAGCTGAACTTTTGTACTCCCACACCAGTCTGTTCATGGTTATGAGCTACCCTGATGGAGGAGGACTGGAATACAAAACACCCAGGCATATGAGGGGCAGGGCATCTCCAGAGCAATGCTCTGAAGGTCTTAGGTGTAGGATGTGAGGAGGCATTAGCAGCAAGGCATGAAGAAGGTGGAGGATGAATACATGATATGCTTAAAGAGATCTGGTGAAAGCACCGTATCAGTGTCCTTTACTAGGGACATGAAAAAGAGAGCCTTAGCTGGGTGTCGTGGTGCATGCCTGTAATCTCAGCACTTTGAGAGGCTAAGGTGGGAGGATTGATTGAGCCAGGAGCCGAAGACTAGCCTGGGCAATATGACAAGACTCTGTCTCTTAAAAAAAAATACAAAAATTAGGCAGGTGTAGGGGCATGCAACTGTGGTCCCAGCTACTCGGGAATCTGAGGGAGTGGGGGAATCTCTTCAGCCCAGGAGGCAGTGAGCTATTATTACACCACTGTACTCCAGCCTGGGTGGCAAAGCAAAACCCTGTCTTGAAAGAAAAAGAAAAGAAAGGAAAAGAAAAGAAAAGAGAAAAGAAAAGAAGAAAGAAAAGGAAGGAAAGAAAAAGGAATGAAGGAAGAGAGAAAGAAAGAAAGAGAAAGAAGAGAAAGAGAAAGAAAAAGGAAGAGAAAGAAGAGAAAGAAAGAGACAGGTTTTCTAGCAAAAGAACCAGCCAAGCAAGGGTGCGGAATATGATGTGTGCTTAGAGGGATAGGTGCAATTTTACTGGAATAATACGGTGAATAGGAAGAAAAAGGCTAAAGAGCTAAAGTGATCGACTTTTGTGGTACCCAGGAAAAACTCCTTCAACAGGCTGTCTCAAGAGAGACAGGAATCCCATGGAAATCTTATGGAAAAAATCTATGGTACACTGATACTTCATGGAGGCTTTCCTGGATGGTGATTCAGGGTCTAGGTGCTGTAGGTATCTCATGAGAGGACCAATGGGTTATCATTTTAGTTCTCTGGAAGATTTTTTTCCCACCTTTTCTGATTCAAAATCTGAGGTTGACCTAGCAAACCATCACTGACCTAGTCTGAGCAGAACATTTTGTATCAGCACATTTCTTAATTTGCTGGAAAACTATGGGGCTGTGGGCCATCAGCTCTTACTGGGAATACAGATTAATATGTTATTGGATATAACAGGGACATTAAAGGGAGAAAGGGAGTAGTGGCCATAGTCCATATGCCATGATTGACCAGAAAAAGCTTTTCTGGAGCCAGGTCAAAAAAATCCTTGTATCAGTCATCCATGGCTGTGGAACCAACTTCACAGGGCCATGCAAGTGGTAAGCGAGTAGGGTGAGGCCAGTGAGGTGAGTGTGGCAACAGGGGCATACAATTTAAAGAGACATTTACTCTTATGCCATGGAAGTGCAAATGAGGCCTCCTTGAATTTTGCACCCTAGGTGCTTCACCTCCCTCAATATAGTCTCAGCCTCAAAACTTAATAGTTTAGCTCATGGACCTGTGAGTTAGTACTTTGGGATGAACTCACCTGGTCAGTTCTTCTCACTCCCAGTGAAATCTAAGGCCCTGTAAACTAACTCTGCGGCTTCTCCAGCCTCATCTCCTGGTCTACACTAGGCTTGTTCATGTGTCTGTGCTCAGCTGGGTTTAACTGGTGGATGATGGCGTTGGCTGCAATATTTGCTCGTGAAAATTGTCACTCCAGTAGCTAGAGGAAGAAAGACTGGCAAGGTGAGACTGGAGGTAATGACAAATCAGGTGCAGACAAAAAATAATGAAATCTATAACAAGAGAGTAGTAGGATGGAGAAGAGAGGATGACCAAGAATATTTAACAGAATGAATACATATTGATAATATAGTCGGCATGCTGGG
>NW_012101076.1:252918-271998 GCF_000951045.1 Mandrillus leucophaeus
GGAATATGATGTGTGCTTAGAGGGATAGGTGCAATTTTACTGGAATAATACGGTGAATAGGAAGAAAAAGGCTAAAGAGCTAAAGTGATCGACTTTTGTGGTACCCAGGAAAAACTCCTTCAACAGGCTGTCTCAAGAGAGACAGGAATCCCATGGAAATCTTATGGAAAAAATCTATGGTACACTGATACTTCATGGAGGCTTTCCTGGATGGTGATTCAGGGTCTAGGTGCTGTAGGTATCTCATGAGAGGACCAATGGGTTATCATTTTAGTTCTCTGGAAGATTTTTTTCCCACCTTTTCTGATTCAAAATCTGAGGTTGACCTAGCAAACCATCACTGACCTAGTCTGAGCAGAACATTTTGTATCAGCACATTTCTTAATTTGCTGGAAAACTATGGGGCTGTGGGCCATCAGCTCTTACTGGGAATACAGATTAATATGTTATTGGATATAACAGGGACATTAAAGGGAGAAAGGGAGTAGTGGCCATAGTCCATATGCCATGATTGACCAGAAAAAGCTTTTCTGGAGCCAGGTCAAAAAAATCCTTGTATCAGTCATCCATGGCTGTGGAACCAACTTCACAGGGCCATGCAAGTGGTAAGCGAGTAGGGTGAGGCCAGTGAGGTGAGTGTGGCAACAGGGGCATACAATTTAAAGAGACATTTACTCTTATGCCATGGAAGTGCAAATGAGGCCTCCTTGAATTTTGCACCCTAGGTGCTTCACCTCCCTCAATATAGTCTCAGCCTCAAAACTTAATAGTTTAGCTCATGGACCTGTGAGTTAGTACTTTGGGATGAACTCACCTGGTCAGTTCTTCTCACTCCCAGTGAAATCTAAGGCCCTGTAAACTAACTCTGCGGCTTCTCCAGCCTCATCTCCTGGTCTACACTAGGCTTGTTCATGTGTCTGTGCTCAGCTGGGTTTAACTGGTGGATGATGGCGTTGGCTGCAATATTTGCTCGTGAAAATTGTCACTCCAGTAGCTAGAGGAAGAAAGACTGGCAAGGTGAGACTGGAGGTAATGACAAATCAGGTGCAGACAAAAAATAATGAAATCTATAACAAGAGAGTAGTAGGATGGAGAAGAGAGGATGACCAAGAATATTTAACAGAATGAATACATATTGATAATATAGTCGGCATGCTGGGAAAAAAAAACAAAAAACCACTAGAATTTCAGATTTAATCCACTCCAAAGGGAGGGCTTCCAGTTTCAATTAGGTCTTAAATTCTTCCCTCTGCCCATGGCTGTTCCAGCATTCACTTTCTTCAACTCTTCCCAACCTCATTGCTACTCACTCTCAGCCAACAATCTCGCTTCCTTATTCATGAAGAAAACTGACGTCAACAATGGTAAATCAACTCATCTTCCATCTGCCTCCATTTACTCCCTGCCCTTCTTTCCACCTTATCTCTGTCCGCCCCCTCTGTGACTATTTTCCAGGGCTCTCAGAGGGCAGTCTCTTCCTGTCCAAGCTTAAGGCCTCTTCCTGTGATCGCCATCTCATTTCCTCCTGTCTCCTTGGATCTTGCTCCAACTCCTTTTACAAAAAGTTATGGTCCCTGTTTCAGTATTACAGGGGACAAAGGCATTAAATGAACTGTAATATATTGTAGAGGCATACTTCCAAAATTTCTGTTATGGATGTAACTAGCAAATAGTCAAGTACTTAGAAAACAGTTTGAACATCTTATACAAATACGGGAGCCAGTTATGAAATTTCTTTGTTTCTGATTCTGATTTTGGAACTATATGAAAAGTGTTAACTCTTCCCTGAATCCACACAGCACATATTTTTTTTCTTCTGGGTAACTCTGGTATTTTACCTGAAACACTAAGTTGTCAGTGAGATGCTTAGGGGCCTGTAGGAGATAGAAATACTGGAAGAAGATCAGAGAGTAAGGACAGACATGACTGAGGGAGTGGGAGGGATTCATTTATGTGGAAACAGGAAAGCAGAATTAACTAGGCAATGACTAATGATATGATAACTGTCTACAAACACCAAGCGTGTATGATGTGAATGCCAAAAAGTCAAATTGCTTCACTCGGCACAAAGATACAATCTGCACAGTAACACAGCAGACAAAATAAATAGAGCATCCTGAATTACTGTCACAGAAAATCCCCCCAAATAAGTAGATATCGAAATGATTTAATGAAAATTACTTCAATTTTTAGGACAACTCCCATCCATCCATCCATCCACCCATCCTCCATCCCTTTCTTCAGTAAACTTTAAGTACTTAAGCAGCTATAAAGGAACCAGCTCTTCGACTTTCCCCATTCACACCTCAGGGGCCCCAGCCTCTATCCTTTCCTTTCCTTCACTGCCTTAGTGGCCTTCCTGAAGCATCTTTATTGTTACTTTCCAACAATAACCAAAAAATTATTGCTAAAAAGGCTAAAACAATAGCATCTTGATGTACAAGTTAACTCAGGAAAAAAAAATCCACAGCAGCCTTGACATTGCATTCAAGGCTACTGTTGATCCTGGAGGAGGTATACCAGCCTAGAGAGTAAGCGTGGTTCGGTGCAGTCCATCACCACTACTCTAAAAGCACACCAAGGGTTGTGTCATTGACTCCCCATCCCTTACAAATTCTCCCTTTCTCCAATATGATGCTGACTCACCCCTCCTATCATCATCTTCACAGATCACCAGGGCAGTGGTAAGCCCATTTCTAAGCAGAGGTACTGAAAGTGTCCCTTTTCTCAGGAAATTTACCATCAACATCACTGATGCTAAGGATTAAATAATAATTTCACAATCACGCATTTATTCAATAAACTCACATCTAGTTATGGCTTCGTGCTAGGTTCTTAGCTGCAGTCTAAAAGCTGGTGTCATGCAGAGTGCCAAGACACAGTCTCATCTTCAAGGAATCGTTTGGGTGCTGCTTGCACCCCTAGAGACAATCAATTTGGAGTTGTATTTTATTTATTAATTTTTGAGACAGAGTCTTGGTCTGTTGCCCAGGCTGGAGAGCAATGGCATGATCTCAGCTCACTGCAACCTTCGCCTCCCGGGTTCAAGTGAGTCTTCTGCCTCAGCCTCCCAGGTAGTTGGGATTACAGGTGCCTACCACCATGCCCAGCTAATTTTTGTACTTTTAGTAGATACGGGGTTTTGCCATGTAGGTCAGGTCTCGACCTCCTGACCTTAGGTGATCTGCCTGCCTCGGCCTCCTGAAGTGCTGGGATTACGGGCATGAGCCATCGCGCCCAGCTGGCGCTGTAGTTTACAAAGTATCAGTTTCTCAAGCCCTGTGGTGGACTATAGAGACAGATCATAGGAGTTACCTGTGTGGATGGGATAGAGCCAAACAGCAATGAGTTGGTAGTTCAGAGTTATTTTAAGAAAAAATCCAAGAAGATTTAGTTTATTGTGGAAGGGTGGGGATTGGAGGTAGAAAATTACTAAATGTATTAGAACAACCAAGGAGAAAGTTTCATTCTGTGAATTCCTGCGAAGGCAATGGACCCAGGGAATGGTTGGGGCATTCTGCTTCCAGAAGAACACACAGCATCTTGAACAGGATGAAACTGGAAAGTATGGATAAAGGACTAGACTGCTGAATTTTTCAAACACACCTTCCAACTTTCTAAAAAGAAAATGAACATTCGCTATTTAAGGGGTCTTTATTGCCATCAAGTGGTGGAAACAAGGATAGCTCTAAAAGAATTTAATATAAATTTTTTTCTAAACGGTAGGGAGGCTGGAAGATACTAAACTTCAAAGTAATTACTAGGTTTAAAAGTCTTTATTTAATAAGGTTATCACAATTTTGTAACCTTTTCTGTATTTATAAGTTCTATATTAATTATTCTCCTGATTTCTGCTCCTGGCTCTATTGTCCAATCCCTGTAGCCTTAGTTGATCATCTATATCATTGGAGAAATGCTGCCACCTTGTGGGAGATGTGAAAAGAAGCCCCGAGAGCACGTGAGAAATCATGTAATAACTTCTTGAAGAGAAACTTGGACTCTGTAAAGTAGGAATTTATCCCTGAGCAAAATTGCCAAGCCAGCAGGATTACTGTTTATTATTTCTGTCCTCTTTTTTTGTAGGCAAAGGGCATACATTACTTTTCAATTGTTCTTTGTTCACTTCTGTGTGACTTTGGGTAATTTGTTAGTCTCAGTTTGCTTATCTGGAAAATGTGCAAATTGGCATAATAACACGTATAGAACAAAAGAAATATTATTTTCCTTTATTATTTGCCTCTTTTTTTTTTAACACTAAAGCGTGTGTGACTGCTGTGTTGTTTTTCTTTTTCTCTTCTTTTTCTTTCCTTTGTTTCCTTCTTTCTTTCTTTTTCTCTTTCTCTTTCTTTCTCTCTTTCTTTTCTTTTCTTTCTTTCTTTTTTTTTAAGAAGGGGTCTCACTCTATCACCCAGGCTGGAGTGCAGTGGTGTGATCTCAGCTCACTGCAGCCTCAACCTCCTCAGGCACAAGCGATCCTCCCACCTCAGCCTCCAGAGCAGCTGGGACTACAGGTGCATGCCACCATGTACAGCTAATTTTTTTGTATTTTTCGTAAAGACAGGTTTTTGCCATGTTACCCAGGTTGGTCTCAAACTCCTGGGCTCAGACAAACCACCCACCTTGGCCTCCCAAGTGCTAAGATTATAGGTGTGACCCACCGTACCTGGACTTGTGCTGTTTCATAGTCATGGCAGTCCATAAAATGCAGAGCAGCAAAAATTTCACATTTTTATTTTTGTAAAGGAACATAGTTTTTTAGACCTTGAATCCTCCTCATCCCTCTCTCTGACAATTTCTAGTTTTTTGAGCCCAATTTAGAAGTCTGGTCAAATTGAAGATTCATCTAACTCAGCTCCCGTTTAAAGCCTCCACTTCTACTTCCTCCCTGCTGGCTGTGTTTTGTAGGTCGCCACTTCCTTTGGTGTTCCTCATACACACAAGGCAGATCCTGAATGCAGGTGAGGCCATGAGATCCACAAAACACAGATTTCCCATAAAGAGGCCAAGGACGCAGTCCAAATCTGATCTACTTAAGAAGAATATGGAACCCCTGCTTACACATATTACTTTTCCTCCTCTTTCTTTACAGTGGTAAAGGGAGCAATAGATTGTCAAACCAGAAAAAATATCTCACATGAAATTTTAGTCTTTGACAGTAAATAAGAAACAGGGCCATTGATTTCAATTTTCTAAAGTTAACACCTCTAAAGATGATAACCCCTGAACTGAAAACCTAGAAATCCCTCCAGGACTGAACTTTCCCAAAAGGTTGCCCTCATTTCCCACAGGTCTCAAGTGCTGCCTTCTTTCATCATTAGGCAGTTAAGTAGAAACACCGTTCCCCACATCAGCCCTGTCTGGAGGGTACTGAAGGGCTCTGGAGGTTCTGGGGAGATGTCCCCTCTCCACCTCACCCAAACATCCAGCAGAGGAGGCCAGTCCTTCCGTCAGCCTGGGATATCCCTAGACCCACCCCCACTTCCATTTTCACAGTATCTTTCCTCCTTGTGATTCATGGCCTTGCTTCTCTTCAACTGACAACATCTAAGAACTATACAATCGTAGACTTTTCATATGTATACGGAACGTGTAGAAAGTAGAAAGCCTTAGTCTTGAGTTTTAGGTAAATACAGAAGAAAAAGCAATTATATGTTAAAACCATTTCTGTATTAAGTATAGCAATTTCTGTGAAGTAAGGAATGTGTTTAGGTGGGATATCTGAAGTCTCAGAAAATTACTTCACAAAGGTTAAATCATTCTCTGGGCAAGGCGAGTGGATGTCGTGGTCCTGCTTTCTCACCTGTTACCTGGTAGTGTTTTGTTAGTACATAGAGGGCATGGCCTTCAGGGAGAGGTGGTCTCCTCCTCAGGGAAACCTGGTCTCCATTAGTGCCTCAGTTTCCTGGTTTCTTCCTGCACGATATTCCAAATATCATAGCGTGCCCACCCACGGACCCAGTAACCCCTCTTGTCTCCATCACTCACAAGTCACGTAGGGAAGCATTCCTCAGATCGCTGTCACTTAGTGACAAATGCCGTTTGCCTCCCACTCCATTCCATCTCTGCAGCCTATGGTCTTCTGTCTTCTGGAAACATTTCAATCAGATGGGGATCATTTAAGCAATTTCCTTCCTAGGATGCGGGGGCTGGGACAAGTCAGCCTGCAAGAGCAAGGCACATATAACACATATGCTCACACATGCCTCAGATTTTAATCCCCTAATCTGGGTCAGGATCTGTTGTCATGAACACGAGAGATCAATTGCCGCGTGCTTACTCTTTTCTAGTGTGCTGGAGCGGAATTCCTGTAAACCAGCGATCCTGACCTGGAGTTCATGGCTGGGTTTCAGAGGACCTGTGGCCTTCTGAAATGGTATGTAAACTCTTGTGTGTATGTGTGTGTGCCTGTGCATGTGTTTTGCTATGTCTATACTTCTGAGGAGAAAGTCCACATGTTTCATAGAGATCGTAAAGAGATTTGTAATCCCTCAAAATGTTTGAGGTCTACTGAATGGCTTTCCAGAGTGTAAGAATTTGGTCCTCTTGGGACCCAGCTATCCCATCTACCAAGGGAAAAAATGAAACGTAGCCCAACGTCTATGCAGCATCGAGTATGTGCCAGACATGCCCATATAGCATATCTCATCTAATCATCTAACCAGCCACGCAAGGAAGCATCATCATTCCCCTGCTCTCAGACCAGAAAGTGGAAGCCCACAGAGGTCAAGTAGCATGCAGCAAAAACTGGCATTCAAAATAGCATTGCCAGACTCCAACACTCATGTCCCAGCCACCACCGCAGCACTCTGAGTATCTTTTGTCCTGCTTGGCCTCTCTTTCTTTTTTTTTTTTCTTTCTTTTTCTTTAATCAACCCTCTCTCTTTATTCTTGTTCTTAAGCCGCCTTTCTGCTTTGTGAAATTCAAATCAATCCATTCCCATCTGACAGATGTCTTCCCCTTCCTTCACCCTTTCTTGGCTTACCACAGAGTTACACACTGGTAGCCCCTGGGCCAACTCTGCCCTGCAGATTTTTTTTTTTTTTGTGATGAAAAATGTTTTGCTAATATTTACAAACTGGAAAAATTCACATAAAAGTTTGGATTTCAAACTAATTTTAAGAAAAATCAGAAGATCTAGCAACCCCAAGCCCACAATCTCTCTTGATAAATGGACGTTGGGCTGAGTTGGTGGGGCATGTGTTCTCCAGTTTCCTGCAGTCCTTACCACTTCCTCTCTGACCCCTGCATCGCTATCCTGTGTCATCTGCTGGGGGCCTTTGGCATCTGAATTTTAACTCCTGGCATCTCCCTTCTGTTTGTGTCCTCTCTCCCCTCCTTCTGCTTTGCATATTCACTCAACTGTGGGCTCTTCCTCCCTAGAATAAACACCTTTTATTTCTCCTTCATTTATTTGCCTTCTCTCTCAGGCTAATTTCTGCTGTCTTCCTCCTCTCTCCTGTATAGAACTAAAGACAAAGACAGACAATTGGAGACTGTGCTGTCTCTTATGTGTCTGAAAGCTGTGAGGCAAAGGTACTAAGTAGGGCAAACCCAGCCCGGGCCTCACTTGTCTGTTAGTATTTCCTTCCTTGTGCTTCCCTTAAAAAGAAAAAGAACAACCTGACACACATAAGTGTGTTGCTAGTTTTATCCCAACTGTATTGCATCTATAAATAAATAAATAAATAATAAATAGCAAAACAGTCAAGATGGAGGAAGTGAAAACGCAGCCCTAGGACCCTGGTTTATCTGTGCTCGCCCCATCTTCTCGACACTATACGACACATGGACATTGTGGTGCTTCTGCTGTAGCAGGCTTTTTCTGTGACACGGGGCATCTGATTCTTTGATTTCCAATGTCTCGCTCTCTGAGTTAAGTTTTTTGAGCCTAAATTGATTGGATGTTCCATTTGTTTTACAAGTAATTTATTTAACATAAATTATGGTAAACTTCCAACATGTCGTCTTTTCTCTTTTACCAATCTGGAGAAGCAGGCAATGAGAGGACAAGATGTCCTTAGAGAGATACAGCGATATTAAGGGTTCCTGTACTTGACTCCAAAAGTGCATTTACCAGGTTCTCCAGGATTAATATGCCCACTCATTGCAGTGGTGTTAAAAGAAGAAGGTCAAGCTTAGCAAGGGAGAAGGTGGTACCTATCCGAAAAGAAACCTGCAAAACCCTGGAAGTGGCCACCAACCCTGCATGTTCAACTTTACACACATGTGGTCTCCACAGTCCCACTCTTTTGTTTAACGGATGTGTCCTAAATTGTATGTCATGCCAGTGAATTTGGTGAATGAAAACATATTTTCTCATTGAAAACAAATGTCTCACTTCAGAGATGTTTAATCAGACTATCTGTTTGATCTTTAGTTGATAGTGACTCTCATCTGTATGTTTATCTAGACAAATTTCTTCATTCCATTTTCCATAATGGATATATTTTAATACATGTAAAGAAATCAGGCCGGGCGCGGTGGCTCAAGTCTGTAATCCCAGCACTTTGGGAGGCCGAGACGGGTGGATCACGAGGTCAGGAGATCGAGACCATCCTGGCTAACACGGTGAAACCCCGTCTCTACTAAAAAATACAAAAAACTAGCCGGGCGAGGTGGCGGGTGCCTGTAGTCCCAGCTACTCGGGAGGCTGAGGCAGGAGAATGGCGTGAACCCGAGAGGAGGAGCTTGCAGTGAGCTGAGATCTGGCCTGGGTGACAGAGCGAGACTCCGTCTCAAAAAAAAAAAAAAAAAAAAAAAAAAAGAAATCAGCTAGTCCAATAATTTGAAACTTTAGGACCAGAGGCCACCGAGGGCAGTGAAGGTAATACACAAGGCCAGAATGCTAGCACTGTCTGAATCAGTGTGTCCACGAACTCTCCTGCCTGTACACTGGCTACTGAAAGTATTATATATTAGATTTCAAACGGGCTGAGAGCCACTGGGATAGACTCTTCGTCACATGTGGGAGCTCCCAAATGGGTTAATCTAGCTGGACAGGAAGACAGCAAGGGAGCAGTGGGGCTCATTGCTCCTGGGCTGGAGCTCCTCCTGTTATAATCTGTTGCCCGAACCAGAAGTCCCTGTTGGTGAACCCTTTGGCTGTAGCCCCCTCAGTAGTTCTGTAGTAATATCATCTGTGGTATTAGTCTGAAAGCATTTGTTGTTCTATTGGCTTTCCAGTGTGGTATGGAAATGGAAGACCAATGAGTGGAGGACTAGGTACAGATGGAAAATTATCTGTACTATAATTTCTTCTTGCTCATCTTAACCCACTTCCCTTTGCCTGCAGTGGCAAAGCGAGTATGTGGATATTGTCCCCTTAGCTAATAAAATGTTCCTTTTAGGCATTCCTGGGTCTGTCTCTGTTCTCCTAATGCCTTTGACTGAGGCTGCTGCAAAGCTGATGTGTGGAGCATCCAGGAAGTGCATTCTCTCTGATAGGATTCCCAGAAGACCTGCCGCCTGCTAGTTCTGTTCTGTTTTCCTGATGGACCACTGCTCACTGTGAAATTCAACATTTGCAGAAGGCCTCAGATGACCTTGAAGAGCTCACTAAGATTCAGGAGGCTTGATTTTATCCTGGAATCTGACACCGGTGTGCTCTTCCGTTCATTGAGTTCCTCTAGTTCTCTCTCCCTCTCACTCATTCATGTATAGGATTATTAAGTAAGACATTTTCCATTTCTATGAAAATATTATTACTTATTTTTCAAGAATTCAATTAAAATATTCCCAATGTCTCCCACATGCATGTGAAGCACTATAGTAGACACTTTGGGGCGGAATGTAAAAAAAAAACTAAGAACATTATGATGACGATGTTATTCCTATTTTATACATAAGTAAACTGAGGCTTAGTGAAGCTAATTACATTGCACAAGGTAACCAACCTAGGAAGAGCTGGCATTCAAATCCCAGTCAGTTTGATTCCAAAGGCCGTGTCCTTCTCATTGTTCCATGTTTGCTACAAAGATGATTGGAATATGGCTTCTTTCTCCAAGGGGCTTTAAGCCCAGAACAGATGAGGGTACATATACAATAACTAGAATTCAAAGAGTATTCTGTAAATTCTGCATAATAGATAAAAACACAGGGTGATGGGAGAATGATAAATGTGAAAATTATTTAAAGTTATGTGTGGTTCTTTGTTGTTGGGTATGTTGTTTCTATGGCTACAGCTTGAGCCTCTTTTATAGTTCTGAATTAAAAGCTGCACAGATATATATGCAGATACGCTGACATTCGTGGACACAGTCATGCCACAGATGCCAGCAAATGCCTGTGTTAGAGATATTCAGGGAACTTTAAACTTTCCAATTGCTGTGAGCAACAGGCATTAGTGCAATTCCCTGACTCTACACCATCTTCTCCATCTATCGTTTGCAACTGAGCCTTCTCCATGGTTCATTGACATAGTTAGCTCCTCAAGGAATCAGTGTGATCTGAGCTTTTCCTGCTGCTGCTACCTAAGGGCAAGTTAACACCATTCCCCAAATGTGGGAATGAAGGATTTTAGAAGTCCCACTGCAACATTCTGTAAGGAACCAAACACTTATGCTCTGCAAAGGTTAAATCCCAGGCCAGATTCCAGATTCTTATCCTCCGAAGGTCTATGAAAGAACTGTAGTAACAGCCTTCAGAGACTATGGATCTGGCTCAATAAAAACACACCAATTTATAACTGTGTTACAGACACATTCCACTTGTAACTCCATTAAGAGGCATTCCATGCTAGATGTGCAGCCCCATGACCATCGTAGCTGCCAGACCCAAAGCAAAGATTCATTTGATTTTCAGATATGACCTTCTTGGGATCAGACCCACCAAGCTCTGGCTACCCAGAAGGCTGCTCAGGTTGGAACACCTGTAGCCCCCACACTGGGGATTAAGAAGCACTTGTTCCAGCTGTAAGCCTTGCCAAATGTCTCCGCACCACAGAAATGAGATCTGGCCTGCATGGAGTGCAGGGGGCCCCCAGCTTGTATCACATTCTTCTAGGTTTAATCTACTCAACAACCAAAGTGGAAACAGCCTTCTAGCCCCTCTTAGCCAACTGAGTATACAACATAATCTAACGTTGCTCTATGGCAGCCTTAACAATAATGACTCTACACCGTGTTCCCCTGGAGAGCTATGTAGTGCTTCCTTGAGGGCATGATGTTTGGAACAAGAGTTTTTCCATAGGAAAAAGAATTATCTAATGTACACTTAGAAAAAAGATGAAGTTTTAAATGGCAATGACAGTTTAGTTAACATGTATCTTTAAATTGTTTCCTTTATTTAGCTGAACAGCTAAGTTCTGTATGTGGTGCAATAATACAGAACAAGTGGTTCTGGGACTTCTATTTAGGAGACTATGCCTTGTCTAAGTGTGGCCCGAATGCATAGGCAGACACATAGCCTTTTTAATGTATCCCTCCATGCCATTATTCCTGGGAGCAGGAACCGAGAAAGGCAACTTGGAGCTGACTTCACAAAGCATGGCAGAGTTAGCGCTCCGATTGGTTCCAGGAGAGCTGGAGCCCTGATTGTGGTCTAAGATACTTATACTTTCTTGTCTGTTTCAGCCAAACCCCTGGCGGAGGACTTTTCATCTAGTGTTTGTTTAGTAGTTTCCTGATACTAACACCATAATATTATTTCTAACAAGGGTCTTCTTGCCACTTAACTTGCCTCACTTTAATGTCTTATGTCCTGTTTCTTTCTTCAGAGATAAAATAATAGCGTATTCTGGAAAAGACTTGGAGTTGAGAGGTTTTTTTTTTTGTTTTTTTGTTTTTTTTAAATAAAACTCTGAAGAGAAACCAAGAAGAATGTCATTTAAAAAATTATAAGTATTTCCTGCCTTAATGGAAATGGAGGGTTGAGTTTACTTTTAGGATATATTATCTTATTAATTTTTGAAAAATTTTTATGAGGTAGGGTCTCACTATGTTGTCCAGGCTAGTCTCAAACACTGGGCTCAAGCAATCTTCCCACCTCAGCCTCTCAAGTAGCTGGGATTACAGGTCCATGCCACCATGCCTGGCTATTCTTTTTATTCTGGTTTTATTCAAAACTAAGACAAAACAAAATTTTAATGGTAGACCCATTTAATTAAACAAAAATATCTACCATTGGTTCTTGGAAGAAAAATCAAACACTGTAAAACAACCCAAAACTGAGAAATTAAATGTTCTGTTGGTAAAGTAGCCACCGAGCTAAACTCGAGGTCGGTAACATTGTCTTCTCCTTCTTGTATTTATTCTGTATCCCTAACACAGAGGTGTCCGGCACAGAGCAGGCACTCAGCACTTACCTGCTGACTGCCTGACTTGTCTCTACTGCTTTAGTAGTTGTACAGGTTTCTTTGTTCCAGATTGGGTTCATCTCTTATCTTATACTGCAATAGAGTGAGTCTTATCTTAGCAAATGGTATGTGTTTCTCAAATTGTGTATAACTTACATTCTTGTAAAATAATCATTTAAAATACACCAAGGGAAAACCATTTTGAGAACCCTACTGTGAATTATTTTTGCTGATTGTCTTAAGAAGATGAAAGTGGAATATGTTTTATGTGTATGATTCTGTTTTATAAAAGTAGACCACTTTTACAATTAGAAAGGGCTACTACCATTGATGTAGTTGATAGTCTTCGCCCCCCTACCCCAGAAAGGTCTGTGTTGTTTTTGTTACATATGTACTTATTAGAAATGATTTTTCACTATACTAATTTCCCTGAATATTTCTGCTGAGATTTTACAGGAAAGTCTGTTTCTGGTTTCATGTAGCTTTGTTTACTGGTAGGATGGGATCTTCTTCTCATTAGAACATTAAGGGGGGAGAATCTGGAAGGAGTGAATTTTGTTTTGTTCTGTTCCTCCACTAGCCACTATGTGAGTGTAGTAAGAAGCCGAGGGAAAATGGGTAGAAAACAAGTGTGAGCTGGAAAATTCATGCAGAACCCCAAGGAAGAGAGGACAAGTGAAGATAAAGCCCCAACACAACTGAAGTTACCATATACATCCAAAAAAGAATCCTATTCATGCCTATAAGATACAATACATTACTGAGGGAACAAACTGCCATCAAACATATGGCATGCCAATAAAGAAAGGAGAAGAAATCCCAGGAGCAAAATCAATAAAAATTGTTTGGTTACGTAGTATTACGGTTGGCTAAATGCCTTTTAAAACATTATTTTCTCAGATACTGAAGAATCTTCTCATAACAGCTATTGATTATTTGGGTTCAATACCCTGTAAGTCTAATAATGTTTCCAGAGTCTCTGCAACTATATATTATAATCTATAGTTGCATTATAATAGCCTAATGAATCACAATTGTTGAGCTCCTAAGGTAAGTGTGAATCCAGTCCCTTTGTCCTGTAGTATAAAGGGTTTCTGCTGTGCATGTCATTTGAAAGTATTCAGCTCACAAAAAGCTATAGCTAACAAAAGGTCCAACAAGGTAGAAGAAAAATAGATCGATTTAATTCCTCTGAGCTCAATATCATCATGTTTTGAGCTGACAAGTAAATATTGACTGAAACAGACCTGAGGGCCTCAAGACATGCAGGAAAAAATCCTTGCCCTATTCCTGGACCAAGGCCACAGTTTTCGTTTTTCTTAATGATAACAAAAGGTTATTGGAAGTCAGGCATTGCATGGCAGAGCCACATAGAGCTCCTTTTTACCTCTTTAGGAAGTGTAGAAAATCCTGTCACCTGCCTGAGGAAATGACAAAAACTCCTGAAGATGGAGAGAGAGATCAATCTGGAGTGGGCTGCAGTGATTAAGTGACGTATTACAACATGGAACTAGTGCTGAATAATTGGCCACAGGTGACTAGAGATACGGGTTAGAGTAACTTCTTTAAGCCAAGAATGTGGGAAGTTAGTTCCAAAATGAACCACCCTGTACTCACTCTGAACAAATTTGGTTTTACAAATTCTACTGCAATATAGCAAATTGTCTCTCTAATCTGTACCTGAATATAAATTAATTTTGTGGTCCACGGTAGGTACAATATTAAGTAGGGGCAGTAACTGGGGTGGTAACATTTTACAGCAAATTACTTTATGCTTCTTATGGAGATGAAGACATAATTCCCTGACTGAATAATGAATGCCAATAATAGAGAGCATTATTCAGCCACAAAGGCAAACTCCAGTACATATGATGAATGAAAATAATACCTAACATTTATTATCTCCCTTTTATGTAACAGGCATTATTCTAGTTGTGTTGCCTGTATTAGCTCAATTAATCCACATTCAATCGTATGGGGTAGTAGAGTGGCTAAGGTTAATTTGTCCTCCGTGATATTTCTTATTGTCTTCCATGCCCTGGGCCCTATGCTAGTTCAGCCCTCAGCATTTCTCTCCTGGAGCTCTGTGGTGTCATCCAATGGGTCACCTTGCCTTCACTGTATATGCTGCACCCACATGGCTTTTCCTGAGGTCAACCCAGTTCTTAGCTAAATTAGAAGTAAATGCTTACTTAGAATAGGTGAAGAACCTGAGCTTTCCTGGAAAAGCTATTGCAGACACTTTCAGGCAAATGAGCAGGACTGAGAGAGAAGGATTCATTCATGGGCAGAGATAGCGGGCCAGAGTCAGAGCTGCGTTACGAACAGCGAAGAAGGCAGTTTCAAAGGCAAGTCAGGACTGTGGCTGTAGGCTAGATCCAAACATATTTTTCTCAGTCAGGAGATAAAGGGGGAACATGCCAGGAAGCTGGCAGGCAGAACATGTGCGAGCCCAGCTTGGCAGAGCCCACAGCCCCAGATGCCTTGAGGGCTATTGTGAGGAACAGTGAGCCTGTTGGTTAGAGAGAGAATGTAGGTAAAACGGTACCACCCTTTGAGTCCCTTTGCTCACAGGTCTTACTTTTCCTTCTGTAATGCCTTTTCATTGTTGACTTAAGAATATAGCATGTCAATACATTTCCTCAAAAAGATGTGTGGAGAAGGGCCTCACTTTGGACAATGTGCTACCCCGTATCCCCAAACTCGGCCTCAATTCTGATGCCTGGAGCCAACCCAGAAAAAGCAGCTTTGCAAATAGTCTGAGAACCTGCCTAGACCCTGTTTGACACTGGTGCCAAATGCAAACCACTGTGGCTGAGCAGCGGGACCCATCCCTGGTTCTGACGAGGCTCATAAGAAGGAACTAGAATCTGGTGAGCTCACCACTTCGGGCTTCATTAGCATAGAACCTATGCTCTATGAACTCATCCATGTCCCTGCTTTTGTGTTCTTCTTTCTTTTCTTTGGTTGTTCTTCCACTGTTGTAGTTGCCTACATCTAAATTCAGCCTTCAGGACCCTGAATCCAAATTTCAGATTCCTTAACAGTTTACTAGACACGAGTATCCTGAGGAGTGGAGAGAGGATGACAAAGAAGTTAGGAGTACACACTTAGAGTCACATCTAGGTAAGAATCCTGCTCTTTAATATCTATGTGGCCCTAAAAAAGTCCCTTTCCCTTGCCTTGTTTTTTTCCCTGACAAATGAAGATAATCAGTCACTAGAGAAACATTATAACAATTATATAGTATAGGTAAAATGCTTAGTATAAACCCTAGTGCATAGTACAATAAAAGCTCATAAATGAAAATATTTTAAATGTATCTTGTACCTAATAGTCTTTGGCATATTGGAGTCATATAATAATCATTCATTGGATAAAATTGAATTTTTTTTTTTTGTAGACATATTCAGTAAGCATAGTGATGTGGTAGGAATTTAACACAAAGTTCTAGACATTTTCAGGATGAATCAAGAGTCATGAGGAGCTGTCACTTGATCTGTTAAACAAGCTCACTAATGACCCATGAGTCTTTGGGTGTTTTTTTTTTTTCTTTGAGATGGAGTCTTGCCCTGTTGCCCAGGCTGGAGTACACTTGGCTTGGCTCACTGCAACCTCTGCCTCCTGGGTTCAAATGATTCTCCTGTCTCAGCCTCCCGAGTAGCTGGAATTACAGGTGTGTGCCACCATGTCTGGCTAATTTTTTGTATCTTTAGTAGAGACAGTGTTTCACCACATTGGCCAGGCTGGTCTTGAACTCCTGACCTCGTGATCCGCCTACCTCAGCCTCCCGAAGTGCTGGGATTACAAGCGTGAGCCACTGCACCCAGCCAAGTCTTTAGGTTTTAATATGTTTGTTTTTACACAGATACATGGACCTCTGAACTGAAAGCAAAAGTAGCTCCAGGGCACTCTGGCCAGGATCAGCTGCTGCTTGTGCTCCCATTTTTATGCACGTCCCTATAGTTCACTAAAAAGTGGACTGCAGCTCCAGGCTTAGTTACCAAAGGCTAAAGACCATAGCCAGGCTAGGTCCACATGTGGCTCAGTTCCCCAACCCTGCAATTCTCTGTTCTCTTAAAAATATTCCTTCCTTTGACTTTAAAATAGTCAAATAAGCTGTTTAGTGAAATGATTTCTTCTGAGGAAAGCTCCACAATTTGAAATGACACAATAAGCTGCTAATAAAAAGAAGAATTAATACAAGAAATCACTTGAAAGGGGTTGTCCTAGGAGACAGAGACAGATCAGTCACCCAATCAGTGACAGTTATTGTCTTCTGTGTGCTGAAAATGATGAATATGTAAATCATAGGACCCAAGGTTAAGAGAAAAATGACTGAAGTAGGCAACATGTTCTATGAATTTAGAGGAAGGGAAGATTGGTAGCACATGATGTGAACTTACAGAATTACCTAAGTTTTCCTGCATCTCTGCCTCCTTCTACACCCCAATCAATTCACAAACTTTGGCCCAGAGGGCCAGGATGGCTAGGGGATACCTCCAAGTCACAGCCAGTGAGTGAAAGAACTGCTGACTCCTAGTTCAGAGCTTGTAGTCCTGGATGTCTCCTCTGTCCCTCTGGGGTGAGATGGAGAAGGTTTGCACAGGCTCTTTGGATAAAGAAGACCTGACATGGGTTTTGATGGATGGGTGGATTTTGGAAAAGTGGGAAGGTGGGGAGAGTTATTCTACCTAGGGGAAATGATGAAAGTATCCAAAATTGGAAAAGTGGGGCAATAAAAGATACCTTCCCAGAACACTGCATGAATGAGTTTTATTGTTAAGGGAATTAACAATAAATATAGGGAAGGTCCTTGAAATATGGGCATCTGCTTCTCTCATTCTTGCTTTAAAACCTTTGAAGACTACTCATTGTCTAGAGAATAAAGTTCAAATTTCTTAATAGAGAATTAAGAGTCTTTCACATTTTTGGGTTAATCTTTTTGCTTTGCCTGTTTCTCCTCCGACACTTGAGATTAACATTCCCCAGACAGGTCTTGGGTACTATTATGACCCTGCTTACTTCTTAGGTTGGTGCAAACATAATTGCTGTTTCTGCCATTACTTTCAATGGCAAAAACCACAATTATGTTTGCACCAACCTATTATAATGTTCTTTGATAGGAAATGCCTTTTTTCTTTTCTGGCTAGCGTCTGTGAAGCTTTCCTCCAGCCTCACTTCCTCTGCTTTGGAGGCAGAATCAGTCATTTTCTCCTCTGCTGCCCCAATATCAGCGTTCCTCTCCCATGATGGCACTGTGTGATTGGGACTTTTTTCTGTGAGTGACTTGAGTAGTGAGAGCTTCTACAATGCCTGAAATTTTATAAACATATGTCATTTATAAATATCTACTGAACTAGTATGAAGTCTGAAGATTTACCTATTAATTCACAATTTGATAAGATTCATAAGGCAACTCCTCCAGAATGATCAGTTTTGCACTACAGCCTGTAAGAGGCTGGAACCAAAGATATGTGAGTATATTTTGGAGTGAGGAGAGTGGCTGCTTGGATTGGGAGAGTTTTACCATTGAGATAGTTGTATACAAAGTCAAATGTGGATGATAACATATGGCAAATATTTCAAGGAGGAGCAGACCTCTTACTGAGGAACGTAAGAGCTATCTAACCTTCTAAATACTACCCTATGTAAGGGGAACTATGGGGAAGAGAAACTGGATCTCAATGCTCCCTCAAGTTTGCATCAATTGTTTCATGGATGGGGAGTGGCTTGGAACTGCCAGTCACTGAATACTTGGCCATAGCGTAGATTTAGAATACTCAAGACTGATGCACTCTCTTTACTAAAATCTGGCAACTTGGTATAGAGAAGTGCGTTGACTTGTTTGAGACTCATAAGGACATGTTTTTCCTGTCTGTCTTTAGGTGTCAGCCAAGGTAGTTGTAAGTTGGGGACTCCCTGATTTCTTTTGCTTATGTTTGCTATGTCCACCAGATGCTGCTATTCTTATGAAAGGGGCATGAGAGAAATTTGCACTATCTTCCTCATGCCTGCTTTCTTTTCGGATCTATGTTAGTCTTCTTCTTGCCTTCTGTGTTTGGGGAAACCCTGATCATAAGATGTCCTTAGGTTTCATCTTGCCAGGCTTATCATGTGGGAGTTAAGACACGAAGAAAGCTCACCAGACAGAAGAAAAGGAGGAGGGCTAAGGGAAGAAGAGCACATTCATGCCAATATATTTCTATTAGAACCTTTTTTTTTTTTTTTTGCCTCACTAACATATCTATCCTCTAATTGACGCTTTTCTGTTTCCATGAGTCTCTGACTTTGGTTTCGTGTTGAGTAGATTTGGGAAAAGTCTAATGTGTCCAGGTCAAACACATATGATTCCTTGAATTAAGAAATAAATTACTCGTCAAATTATTTTGTTACAGCCTACTTGGCCATCATGAAACCATTGATGGGCTTATTTCTACTTGCGTGATCTTCTGTTTAGTTATGAATATCTACATGGATGCAAAGTAAAAACAACTCCTTAAAATAAAAACAGGTAACATTTTAAGGCCAGTTTCCAAGAAATCATCCAATCAAAACCTCGTTCTAATTTCCCCAATCAACTGTGGTTATTTGCATTTTAACTGTACTGTATTTTAACTGTGTGTCAAAATAACTTTAGCTCTCTCTTTTTTTTTTTTTTTGAGACGGAGTCTCGCTCTGCCGCCCAGGCTGGAGTGCAGTGGCCGGATCTCAGCTCACTGCAAGCTCTGCCTCCCGGATTCACGCCATTCTCCTGCCTCAGCCTCCCGAGTAGCTGGGACTACAG
>NW_012101076.1:276808-278037 GCF_000951045.1 Mandrillus leucophaeus
TTGTTGCCATTGCTTTTGGTGTTTTAGTCATGAAGTCTTTGCCCATGCTTATGTCCTGAATGGTATTGCCTAGATTTTCTTCTAGGGTTTTTATGGTTTTAGGCCTAACATTTAAGTCTTTAATCCATCTTGAATTAATTTTTATGTAAGGTGTAAAGAAGGGATCCAGTTTCAGTTTTCTACATATGGCTAGCTAGCCATATGTAGCACATTTATTAAATAGGGAATCCTTTCCCCGTTTCTTGTTTTTGTCAGGTTTGTCAAAGATCAGATGGTTGTATATGTGTGGTGTTATTTCTGAGGCCTCTGTTCTGTTCCATTGGTCTCTCTGTTTTGGTACCAGTATACCATGCTGTTTTGGTTACTGCTGCCTTGTAATATAGTTTGAAGTCAGGTAGCATGATGCCTCCAGCTTTGTTCTTTTCGCTTAGGATTGTCTTGGCAATGTGGGTCCTTTTTTGGTTCCATATGAACTTTAAAGTAGTTTTCTCCAATTCTGGTTGCTTGATTGGGATGGCATTGAATCTATAAATTACCTCGGGCAGTATGGCCATTTTCACAATACTGATTCTTCCTATCCATGAGCATGGAATGTTCTTCCATTTGTTTGTGTCCTCTTTTATTTCATTGAGCAGTGTTTTGTAGTTCTCTTTGAAGAGATCCTTCACTTTCCTTGTAAGTTGGATTCCTAGGTATTTTATTCTCTTTGTAGCAACTGTGAATGGGAGTTCACCTATGATTTGGGCTCTCTGTTTGTCTGTTATTGGTGTGTAGGAATGCTTGTGATTTTTGCACATTGATTTTGTGTTCTGAGACTTTGCTGAAGTTACTTATCAGCTTAAGGAGTTTTTGGGCTGAGATGATGGAGTTTTCTAAATATACAATCATTGTAATCTGCAAACAGGGACAATTTGACTTCCTCTTTTCCTAATTGAATACCCTTTATTTCTTTCTCTTGCCTGATTGCCCTGGCCAGAACTTCCAACACTACGTTGAATAGGAGTGGTGAAAGAGAGCATCCCTCCTGTCTTGTGCCAGTTTTCAAAGGAAATAGTTCCAGTTTTTGCCCATTCAGTATGATATTGGCTGTGGGTTTGTCATAAATAGCTCTTATTATTTTGAGATACATTCCATCAATACCTAGTTTATTGAGAGTTTTTAGCATGAAGGGCTGTTAAATTTTGTCAAAGGCCTTTTCTGCATCTATTGAGATAATCATGTAGTTTTTG
>NW_012101076.1:279332-282059 GCF_000951045.1 Mandrillus leucophaeus
CCTGCCTCAGCCTCCCGAGTAGCTGGGACTACAGGCGCCCGCCACCACGCCCGGCTAGTTTTTTGTATTTTTTAGTAGAGACGGGGTTTCACCGTGTCAGCTCTCTCTTAAGAAAAAGCTGACTCAAGGAAAGGAACTGCAGAGATAGATTTTCTCAGATGTGGAAAATAATACTATGCCATACATGCTTCATTGTCTTACTATTATTTTTTTTTTTGGCGAAGTGTTTTAAAAAAATTAAACCTCATGTCATTTCACTCATACATAATTAGGGATGTGCCCTAAAAAATTTAGATATTTTCTTACATCATTCCAATGAATTATACCTAACACAGTTAATAATACCTTGGTATCAATCTAATACCAAGAGCATTTTTAAATTTTTCTCATTATCTAAAGAAATTTTTTTTTTTTAATAATTAGTTGACTTAGTAGTCAAAGTCCACACATTGTGTTTGAATGTATTTAAATCACTTCAGCTGGATGCAGTAGCTCACACCTGTAATCCTAGCCGCTCTGAAGGGAGGCTGAAGCCAGTGGATTGCCTGAGGCCAGGAGCTCAAGACCAGCCTGGGCAACATAGGGAGACCCCATACCTATTAAAGAAAACAAAGAAAAATTAGCTGGGTGTGGTGGTGAGTCTATACTCCCAGCTACTACAGATGATGAGATAAGAGAATCACCTGAGCCCAGAATCAAGGCTGCAGTGAGCTATGATCATGCCAGTGCACTCCAGCATGAGTGACAAAGTGAGAATCTCTTGAAAAAACAAAAACTCACTTTAAATCTAGAGCAGTTCCTAGACCATCTTGAATGTCCCACATTCTGAATTTGTGTATTTTCTCATTGCATCATGTGATGTGTGTTTTTCTATCTCCTATAAACTGGACCTCAGTTTTAATTACATTAAGTTCAACCTTCTTGGAGGGTGGATGGGTGCACAAATACTTCATAGGTGGTACTGTGTGGTTTCTATTGCATCACATCAGGAAGTATGTGATATCTGGTTGTTCCACCTACCTGGTGGTTTAAGACAAGGTCATACAAACTATAGCTCACACGCCAAGTCCAGCCTGCTGCTTGTTTTTGTAAATAAGGTGTTAGGGGAACACAGCCACACACATGAAGTCTATGATAATGGCAAAGATGAGTAGTTGCTACAGTGATGGTATAGTCTGCCAAGCCTAAAATATTTATCTGGTCCTTTACAAAAACTATTTGTTAATTCCTGGTTTTGTATATACATGTCATGACAGCCTTATACTCCAAATGAGGAACCAAGGGCTCTGACTGCTAAATTGATTTGCCTAAGATCACACAGTCAGTAAGTGGAGGAAGCAGGGCCCACCAAGCCTTCCTTCTGTAGATACTGTCTCTGCTCCTTCCCCAATCTTGTTGCCCTCCCACTAAGCCATTCAGCTTCCTAAATATCAGGTAGGCAGTTGTCAGCAAAAGTTTTATTCTATCCCTACCCTGGCCCACCAGCATTCCAACAAAGCTAGAACTCAGATACTTGAATGATGCACAGAGAAGGAGGTGTAATCTGATACTTTAGCTGTAAGTGACAGCAAATCAGACTCAAACTAGCTTGAACAGGAATTTATTAACTGTCTTAACCTGAAGCCAACCATGCTGTCAAGGTCCCACGTTCATTCTGTCTCTTTGTTGTGTCTGCTTAGTGTTGATTTCACTTTTTTATATTAGTTCCCCTCCTGATCTCAGATGGTGGCCAAAGGGCTACATGCATTCTTGTCACACCCAGCGGGAGAGAAGGAAGAGAAACCATACTTTCAAAAATGGCATATTATTCAGGCGCAGTGGCTCACACTTGAAATTCCAGCACTTTGGGAGACCGAGGCAGATGGATCGCTTGAGCCCAGGAGCTCAAGAACAGCCTGGGCAACATGGCAAAACCCCATCTCTACAAAACAAACAAAAACAAAATTAGTCAGGCATGGTGACGTGCTTCTGTGGTCTCCTAGCTACTCGGAGGCTGAGGTGGGAGGATTGCTTGAGCCCAGGAGACTGAGGCTGCAGTGAGCCGCGATTGCACCACTGCACTCCAACCTGGGTGACAGAACAATACCTTGTCTCAAAAACAACAAACAAACAAACACCAGATGGCATATAAGTGTTTTTTCCTTTAATCTATTTAGGCCCCCACCTCCATCTCTAGAATACTAATTGTAGCCAGGAGAACCACATACATTAATTGGCTGGGAATAATCAGAGTCTCCTTCCGGGACTAGAAGTGGGGTGAATACTTGAACATCAATTAGGATTTTGTTAGAAAGGAGCAGGGAAATGAAGAGGAAAATCAATTTTTGGGAAAACTGGTTCACGGTCTTTACGGGGGCTAATTTAGATACCATATCTTTTTTCTTTTTAATTTTATTTTTATTATACTTTAAGGTCTAGGGTACATGTGCACAATGTGCAGATTTGTTACATAAGTATACAAGTGCCATGTTGGTTTGCTGCACCCACTAACTCATATTTCTCCTAATGCTATCCCTCCCCTTGCCCCTGACCCCACGACAGGTCCCCATGTGTGATGTTCCCTGCCCTGTGTCCAAGTGTTCTCATTGTTCAATTCCCACCTGAGTGAGAACCTGCAGCGTTTGGTTTTCTGTCCTTGTGATAGTTTGCTCAGAATGATGGTTTCCAGCTTCATCCATGTCCCTGCAAAGGACATGAACTCATCCTTTTTATGGCTGCATAGTATTC
>NW_012101076.1:283749-298719 GCF_000951045.1 Mandrillus leucophaeus
TTGAGATAATCATGTAGTTTTTGTCTTTGGTTCTGTTTATGTGATGGATTACGTTTATTGATTTGCATATGTTGAACCAGCCTTGCATCCCAGGGATGAAGCCCACTTGATCATGGTGTATTCACTTCTTGATGTGCTGCTGGATTCGGTTTGCCAGTATTTTATTGAGGATTTTTGCATCGATGTTCATCAGGGATATTGGTCTAAAATTCTCTTTTTTTGTTGTGTCTCTGGCAGGCTTTGGTGTCAGGATGATACTGGCCTCATAAAATGAGTTAGGGAGGATTCCCTCTTTTTCTGTTGGTTGGAATAATTTTAGAAGGAATGGTATCAGCTCCTCTTTGTACCTCTGGTAGAATTCACCTGTGAATCCATCCGGGACTTTTTTCATTGGTAGGCTATTAATTATTGCCTCAATTTCAGAGCCTGTTATTGGTCTATTCAGAGATTCTACTTCTTCCTGGTTTACTCTTTAGAGGATGTATGTGTCCAGGAATTTATCCATTTCTTCTAAATTTTCTAGTTTATTTGCTTATAGGTGTTTATAGTATTCTCTGATGGTAGTTCGTATTTCTGTGGGATCAGTGGTGATATCCCCTTTATCAATTTATTGCATCTATTTGATTATTCTATCTTCTTTATTAGTCTTGCTAGTGGTCTATCAATTTTGTTGATATTTTCAAAAAACCAAATCCTGGATTCATTGATTTTTTGAAGGGTTTTTATGTCTCTATCTTCTTCATTTCTGCTCTGATCTTAGTTATTTCTTGCCTTCTGCTAGCTTTTGAATTTGTTTGTTCTTGCTTCTTTAATTCTTTTAATTGTGATGTTAGGGTGTCAATTTTAGATCTTACCTGCTTTCCCTTGTGGGCATTTAGTGCTATAAATTTCCTCCTACACACTGCTTTAAATGTGTCCCAGAGATTCTGGTATGTTGTATCTTTGTTCTCATTGGTTTCAAAGAACATCTTTATTTTTGCCTTCGTTTCGTTATTTACCCAGTAATCATTCAGAAGCAGGTTGTTCAGTTTCCATGTAGTTGTATGGTTTTGATTGAGTTTCTTAATCCTGAGTTCTAATTTGTTTGCACTGTGGTCTGAGAGAGAGTTTGTTGTGATTTCTGTTCTTTCACATTTGGTGAGGAGTGCTTTACTTCCAACTATGTGGTCAGTTTTGGAATAAATGTGATATAGTGCTGAGAAGAATGTATACTCTGTTGATTTGGGGTGGAGAGTTCTGTATATGTCTATTAGGTCTGCTTGGTGCAGAGCTGAGTTCAAGTCCTGAATATCCTTGTTAACCTTCTGTCTCGTTGATCTGTCTAATATTGACAGTTGGGTGTTAAAGTCTCCCATTATTATTGTGTGGGAGTCTAAGTCTCTTTGTAGGTCTCTAAGAACTTGCTTTATGAATTTGGGTGCTCCTGTATTGGGTGCATATATGTTTAGGATAGTTAGCTCTTCTTGTTGAATTGGTCCCTTTACCATTATGTAATGGCCTTCTTTGTCTCTTTTGATCTTTGTTGGTTTAAAGTCTGTTTTATCAGAGATTAGGATTGCAACCCTGGTTGTTTTTTTTGTTTTTTTTTGTTTTTCCTTTCCATTTGCTTGGTAGATCTTCTTCCATCCCTTTATTTTGAGCCTATGTGTGTCTCTGCATGTGAGATGGGTCTCCTGAATACAGCACACTGATGGATCTTGACTCTTTATCCAATTTGCCAGTCTGTTAGACACCGTGTTCTTTATGGGGCTAATAAGACCTATGTCCTTGCTAGGGAAAAAGAAATTCTGACTAAAGCCGCTGTCTCTAATTAACTGTGTTGATTGTTTGTACACGAGGATGAAATTTGGTCTCAGGATGGAACATTTGTATGATATTTATATTCCATTAACTTTTAAATCCAAGGTTATCTTCATAGAAAAATTACAAATTTCCATCAATATGTGATATTTACATATTTTTCAAAGATTTAAAATAAACTTGAAGAGAACAGCACTTAAATGATAATGACATTAATTTGTTTCAGAAAATTACAGAAGTAGATCTGCAATAATGAAGGAAAAAACAATCAGTAAGAACCAAAACTATATGAACTATAGCATGGGATTTTTAACATAAGGAAAAAACTGTTTAAGAAACAACTGTAATTTATTTCTGTGCTAACAACTTCTTGACAGGTTAACTTTAGATAATTTAGATAATGCCAAGAGCATTACCTTTTTTGTATGCTGTGTGTTATAAAGTTTGGAAGGAGAAAATGTAAAGGGTGGATGTTTGGAAGATGTAGTTCAGTACTTCTGAAATACAACTGTCTATTATAACTACCTGGAAAGTTTTTGTTAAATTCAGAAATTCTATTTTAATTGGGGTGGGGGTGATTTTTAAAAAACTCCCCAAGTGATTCTAGTGTACAGTCAGCTTTAGTTGAATCTAAAGACAGGCCAAAAACCCTACCGAGGGATCATCCACTCTAGGCCTGGACCCCAGAGCTCCAGTCTAAATCTGAGACTAATTATCATATTTCATGGTTCTAAGATGTGTTCCATAGCTTCTGCTCACCTCTGCCAAATGTGTCTCTGAAACTGAGACATGGTCAGCCGAGGCAGACTCAGACAGCCTGAGCAGGTGCATCATCACTTGCAGCCAGAGTGATAGCAGGTTGGAGGAAATTGCTGGGGCTAGTGATTTTCTCCTTTAAGAAATGCAGCATCACTCTCACTTACCATACGTAGGTATGCACAAGAGTAATATATGAGAAAATCTGTCTAAATAAATCTAGAAGAATTTTCAAAAAATATAAATAATTCTTAGTGAGAAGAAAACTTTGAGTTATAGCTTAATTGGTAACAATTTTGCCTCCTTTCTTTGCAGCATACAGTGTAATCAGTGGTATCTTAGATTTGATGAAATATGGTAATAATCATCTAGTGTTACAATAAATGTATTTTTAAAAGGAAGAAACCACTATTGATTATAAATGGGCAACAATTACAACACATCCTTACTTTTTCTTACCTTTCTCCCTTTGATAACTAGATACTTAGTTTTTTGAAAATTAGCTTCTTCCTTCTCTCATGACAAAGTTATCAATGCACTCCAATCAATATTGAGCCGTCTAGTCAGGTAGTTGTTTTTTCCAGTCCTGCTTTTAACATCCATTGTCAATACTGATTTTAAGCAGAGTCATTAGCTGCCTTTATGGTATGACATGAAGGGTGCTGAGAAGCTCTTCCTGGACAAACACACTATCTTTCATCAATGCCCAGACTTTAATTGATAGAAATTTTTTTGCTTTCGGTTATTATCATTGGATGTTGTTCAATACATGCCTGATAGAGGTAGTACATTAAACACCTCTTTCCCCGCTAATAATTTAGTAAATTAGTTTATCACAGCATTTTAAGTGTGTGGTTATATGAGGATAGTATTTGATACAGAAGGAAAATGAAGAAAGAGTAGAGAGATATGTCCAAGGCAGTGGTGTGTTGGTATGTGATTAACAATGGGCTAGACTCCAGGAAGGAAAAAGCCCTGATGTGTAGCACTTGCCAATTTCCATGGTGTAAATATCTCCACCATTACTAATTTCTAACTACCAACCTCCTGTTACTGAATGTGAAGTTGAGAAGTTGAGAGCAGAAACAAAGGAAAACCTGGGTAAATTCTTTGAACAAATAAAGATAGTAGGGGGCAGATGAGAGAAGAAAAGACTCTGTGGCTTCCTCAGGTATATGGAGGGTAGCAATGTTAAAAGGATGTACCTCCTGATTCAGGATGGATCCTTAATCTACTCGTATTTCCCAGTTTTTCAAGTATAATGAAACAGAATTGTAGTTACACTCTTTTTAATTTTTTTTAATTAAAAATTTATGGGGTGATTTTATGACTTTATAGTTTGATCAAGATTGGTTTATTTCTCCCACTAACATCTGTAGAATCAAGCTGAAATCTGTGTATCTTGGATGTTCAGCTAACTCTACGCACATGGAAGACATACACATTTTTGGCTTTTGATTTAATAAATTAGAAGATTCTCATATTTATGGTCTTCTTGGATATGTGTGTACCCACACACACACACACACACACACATATATATTCCCCATTATTTGTGGATAAAAGGAAGAAGCCCAATTAAAATTACATGCAAAGAAAAATATTTTGTCATTTTAATTTTATTATTGGTTATTCTTTAAAAGAGAAAATCTATCATGCTATGCTCTCTGAAAAGGAATCATTGGGAGCATTGTGTGGTTCTAAACATTTCACAGTTTTGAGAAAAATAATGAACTAGTACTTGAAATAGGCATTTTAAACTTTAAAGAAAGAATAAACTTTTCCTAGAAAGAGACGTAGGTTAAAGGCTTCCTTTGGGAATTTTTTCCCTTCTAATTAGTTATGTGTTGATGTTATGTGTCTCACGTTAATTACTTAACTTTTCCCCTGAGATCAAGACCTCAGTCATCAAAAATCAGGATGCTTTGCTCAGGAAGCAATTCAAACAATTTTGTTTATAATGATATGGTGGATATAAAAGATGTAATGAAATAGAAATCTTAAGTAGGAGATGTAGAGAAGTATAATATAATCTCCTTACCATTTTTAAGCAAAAAAGGAATTTTTCAATCTAAACATTTATTATTCTACAGGAAACTCACATATGGGCTCAGATTCAGAAGAGGAATTGTCAGGTTTTTCTCACTTAATACTTTTCCCCATCTTACTTACTCTCCTCCTCTTTCCCAGACCATAAGGACCTCCGTCTCAGGAGAGGCTCATGGATGGCCAGTAAATGAATGCTCTTCTGAACTTTTGCTTTAACTCTATGGATCTGTTTATGGAACTCTCATTTGGGGATTGTAGCCTATAAAATCTTTGTTGAACTTGGAACAATGTCAAGATTTTCGATGGGTCTCAAAAATAATTGTAATAGTTTCCCCTATCCCCTTGTTTTTTGTTTTTTAAACAAAAATCTCATGCCCCTACAGCTATTTAAAGGAAAAATAAACAAACAAAAGCAAACAAATCCCAGATTTGGTACCTGAAATATAAATTCTGGAAGCATTTCTAATTTGCAGGTTGCATATCTTAGTAGAGCAAATCTTTGCTTAGCTAATCAAGTGCAGAAAATTGGACTAGAATTATAACTGAAGATAGTTTATAAATAAATAACACTGATAGTATCAGAGACAGATGGATATCTTTCTCTAAATATATCCTCTAAGGATAAATTTAAATATATTTGTACACACGTATATTTCCAGTCATGTGAGTATTTTTCTAAGAAATATTCTCATTGATTAGTTTTTAGCAAGCATTCCATAGCCTTGATTTACAAACAGTATGACTTCTTTGTTCTCCATTTGCTAATTTTTGCCATTTTTCCCCTAAATTTAAATAAGTTATTTGTAACTATATGAATATGCATGCTTTATGACAGTGAAGCAAAACCTTCCACATGCTGGCTGACTTTTAAATTCCCAAGGTTTCCTGGCACTACGGTGGGTGAGAAATACCCAAACTTCACAGAAAGGGCAAAGTTGAATATTTGGGTTTACTTTTTTGAGCCAGGGTTGGTATTTTATATTTTTCTTTCTTCCCAGGCCACCTCTTACTGTTCTCTGTAGTTAATAGCCATCTCAGCCACAAGGTCCATATGCCTCCAAAGTGTTTATGGGGCACCTGCACCTGAGAATTTGATAAGGAATTCCTGCTGTGATAAAAAGTGCTCTTAGGTCAAATGTGTAGTGGTAAAATTAATTGTTTTGAGACTGTGTGTCTCAAGCCATCTATAAAAGTTGTATTATTTACTGCCTAGGATACCACCTGTGTAATGCAGCTGTCTCAACCATTTTGTGCACACATACACACCCACACACACATACACAGAAAGAAAGAGAAAGGAAGGAAGAGAGAAATTATATTCAAGGGGTGGTTTTATTTGGGTTAAAGCCATACTCTCTAGAGGTTTTGTTTTTCACCTAATTGGAAACATCTACAATACTCCTGCCAAAGAACCCCGAATGCAGGCCAACCTGGAGATGGCGGCCTTCCGGTCTCCAAACCATGAATCACTGATGGTCTTGCCTCAAATCTAGGCCCAAGTATAAGGTTCTGCTTATCAAACAAAAATAGTAGCAAACAGCAGAATCCCTGAAGTGACAGCTACTTGATTCTCAGCCAAAGAATTGTCATTAGGCTTTTAGTCCCCAAATGATTCGTGGAAATAGCTGAAGTGAGGCTAATTTTAAATATCTCAGGGAGCTCAGTGAAAGGTCTTTCCTACTTGTACTCCCTGGTGCATGCTTTATATGGCCATTTGACATTTTCTTGCCCTCTAGACCCCACCTCCGTTTGTTAAAATAGATTCAACAGTGACAAAGCCCTGTTTGGTTAATGTATCACTGTTAATTTATCAGTCTCAGTTAATTTACCTCTGAGGTCAAGTTTCTTTCACAGGACACAAAAAAGGAGAGCAAAGATCATTCTGAGGCTAAAAGAAAGGAGACTGAGGGGCCTGGCATGGTGGCTCATGCCTGTAATGCTAGCACTTTGGGAAGCTGAGGTGGGCAGATCACCTGAGGTCAGGAGTTTGAGACCAGCCTGGCTCTACTAAAAATACACACATAAAAAATTAGCTGGGTGTGGTGGTGGGCACCTGTAATCCCAACTACTTGGGAGGCTGAGGCAGGAGAATCACTTGAACCCGGGAGGCTGAGGTTGCAGTGAGCTGAGATCACGCCACTGCAACAGAGTGAGTGACCAAAAAAAAAAAAAAAAAAAAAAAAAAAGAAAAGGAAGAGGCTGCTGATTATTTTTAGCTTAGATCAGGGAGGACTTGGTGGACTACAGCCACAGGACAAATCCTATCCTTTGCCTATTTTTCTAAATAAAGTTTTATTGGAAGACAGCTGTGCTCATTTAGTCACATAGTGCCTATAGCTGGTTTCACACTACAACACTATAAGAGCAGAGTTGAGAAATCGCGACAGAGCTAACGCAGTTCACGAAACCAAAGATATTTGCCTTCTGGGCCACAATACAAAGTGCCAACCCCTGACCACTAGAGGTTAGTGTTTAAGGACTTTCCTGGGTTTTGCTATCAAGCAAGTAAGTGGCCAAGACCCTGAGCCTGTGGAATGAAGCATTAAACAAAACTCCTGGAAATGATGACAGCAGGACAAATTTGGCCTTTGCACACATCAGTGGTGAGCTGTCTGTCAGAACTCACAAACCTGGATGTACAACTGACCCTTGAACGACACAGGTTTGAACTGCACAGGTCTATCTATATATGAATTTTTTCAAGAAATATATTGAGAAAATTTTTGGAGATTTGTGAGAATTTGAAAAAAACTTGCAAACCACGTAATATGGAAATATTGAAAACATTAAGAAAAAGGTATGTTATGAATGCATGAAATATATATATAGCTACTAGTCTTCTTTGGTGATTTACTACCATAAAATATACATGAATCTGTTCTAAAAAGTTAAAATTTATCAAAACATATGCACACAAACATGAACCATACATGGAACCATTTTCAGTTGAGAGAAATGCAAACAAAAGTTAAAATGCACTATGAAATAATAACTGCATAAAAGTTACTGTAGTATACACTGTACCGCTGTAATAATTTCCTAGCCACCTCCTGTTGCTATTGCAGTGAGCTTAAGTGTTATGAGTATCTGCTTACAACATCATGTGATGCTAATTATCTCTGAGTGAGCAGCACATCTCTTCAGTAAATTGCACATCACAGTACAAAATGATTTCTGAAGGTTCTTGCGTATTTTTCACTGTGTTTAATGCAATACCATAAACATTGAATAACACCATGAGACCCATACGAACTGCCGCTAGTGATGCTAGAAGTGCTCCCAAGAAGCAGAGAAAAGTCATAGCATTGCAAGAAAAAGTTGAATTGCTTGATATGTACTGTAGATTGAGGACTGCAGCTGCGGTTGCCTGCCATTTCAGACATGATTAAACTTTCAGACATGACTGAAACTTCCCATATCAATAGACACAGTACAGTATCGTAAGGGTATTTTCTCCTCTGTATGACTTTTTAAATAACACTTTATTTTCCCTGGCTTACTTTAAGAATACAATGCATAACATGGTGTTATAAAATACAACATGCGAAATATATGTAAATTGGTTGTGTATGTTATGGTAAGGCTTTTTGTCAGCAGTAGGCTATTAGTAGTTAAGTTTTGGAGAGCCAAAAGATACAGTATTGTTTTTCTTTTTTTTGAGACGGAGTCTCGGTCTGTCATCCAGGCTGGAGTGCAGTGGCGCGATCTCAGCTCACTGCAGCCTCTGCCTCCCGGGTTCAAGCGATATACACAGATTTTTTATTGTGCATGTGGTCAGTGTCCCTAACCCCAGAGATTTTCAAGGTTCAACTGTATCTAAATGTGGAGAAGATAATTTTGGTGAAATTTTCTAAACATCATTGCTAAGAACATTAGTGCCATATAAAAGATTAATAATTTCATGAAAAAGTGATTACCTAGGGGAAATACATTTATTATATGCTTGGGCTAAGCGAAGTTGGAGAGTTTTCTTCACTCTAAGTCTTATTATTCACTAATGTATAATTATAATTATCCACTGATGTATAATTATAATTACTAATGTGGAACATAAGAGGAGTATAATGTGCATGTTACAGTATTTCTCAATCTTACTTAACCATAGAAACATATTCTTTTGGATCATCTAGAAATATCTTATGGGCTACATCTTGTCATGGAATACTATCTAGAAATCCTCACCAGGGTCTCAGCACACCTGAAATCTGTTTCCTTTTTTCGATATTAATTGCTCCAGTTCTCTTTCCAGCTGGCAATGTTGATATTTGCTGGGTACACAACAGTACAGCCTGTCCAGTTGTTAAATGTCTTGAAATACTTCTGTACCAGTTGGCAAACAATAACTTCTCTGAACCCTTAAATGTACCCTGTATCCCTGGCTAGCCTGGTTTCTCTGCTGAGATCTTCCAGACCTCTGCACATTCTAATAAAGGTTATCACTTGGCAGGGGTGTGGAGATGTGAGGAAGAGGTTCAGGACTATGCTCCAGCACTACCAGAGCATGTGTCCTGTCTGGTCACTGCTCATACCCTACAGGCTTTTGAATATTTTGGATAAAACTCTCCAAATTCTAGGATGAGTGCATCTATTTTCTAGCCCACTGTAAGTGTCTTGCCTGTAATGATATAGATGCCACAGCATCACTGAAGCCAAACAGATTATGTGACACAACAAGTTTAGAAACATCAGGACTATTGTACAAGTGTGAATGGGGAATTAGAAGTTTAGAGCAATGGCCTAAATTCTCACATCAGCACCTTATCTCTCCCAGCTGAGTAAATATAGCTTAATGCAAGTGACTAGTGAAGATATCAGGTATGCCTTGAGTACTCTCTGAAAGGCAATAAAAAAGAGAAAAGGTTGGTATTTCAATGACTATTAGTAACAAATTTGTGATGCATTTGAGAATTATTTGATCCATATTAATATGTTAAGAAGTGTTGGTCTAATGGGGGACTCAAATAAATCGTCATGGTAATTTGATGGATAAATGCTGTGATGGGGAGAAGCACAGGGCTGAGCACCTCAACTGTACTTGGGCAGGGCAAATTAACCATGAAATATTTTTTGGAGGAGGAGACATGTGAGCCAACTCTGAAAGTATGAGCTTGTTAGGCTAGGAAGGGGAATGGAAGAGACAGTTTCTGATAGAGGGAACAGGGTATTCTGACTTCAGCTTTGCTTCTCATGTGTTTTCCTCTTAAATTCCTATCTCAGAACTCAGCTCAGATTATTATGTTTGCATACTTGTCTTAACTCTTTTATTAGAGACACTGTGACTTTGTTGAGGGAAGAGTCTTGATCATCTTTTTATACATTCACCTTGTCCATTATATAAGCTTAAAATGGATTTGTAAAATTAAGTTGGGAAAAGTGCACGTTTGTATTATTTAGGTTCTCCAGAGAAACAGAATAGGAAGATGGCTGAATGGAAGCCATCATCGCTAGTCCCTCACAACCGGAATACTAATTGAATAACTACCAGCACAAAAAGACACACCTTCATAAGAACCAAAAAACCAGGTGAGCAATCACAGTACCCAATTTTAACTTCTTATCACTGAAAGAGGCAGTGAAGGGGGTGGGAAAAGCAGTCTTTAATCACCAGTGCTGTTCCTTTCCCATCCCCTGGCAGTGGCTGCATGTCATGGTGAATCTGTGTGCTTGAGGAAGCGAGGGCACAGTGACTGTAGGACCCTGCAGTCAGTGCTACCCTGTCACAGTGGAAAACAAAACTGCAGTAAACTCAACCAACACCCATCCACAGAGGGAGCACTTAGACCAGCCCTAGTCAGAGGGAAGTTGCCCATCCCAGTGGTCAGAACTTGAGTTCCAGCAAGCCTTTCCAGAGTGGGCTCACATGCTCTGGGGTCCTAAATAAACCCAGTCCTAAATGGCTACAAGGACTGCAATTCCTAGGCAAGTCCTAGTGCTGTACTGGGCTCAAAGACAGTGGATATGGACAGCAACTGGGGTGGCTAAGGAAGTGCTTGTGTCACCTTCCCTCAACCATGGGCAGTGCAGCTTACAGTAACAAAAGTAATTCCTTCCTTCTGTTTGAGGAGAGGAGAGGGAAGAGGAAAGAGGACTTTGTCTTGCTTCTTGGATACAAGATCAGCCGCAGCAGGATAGGGCACTAGGAAGAGTTTTGAGGACCCCACCCCAGGTCCTAGCTCTGAAGTAACATATCTAGAACACCCTGGGCCAGAAAAGAACCTGCTGCCCTGAAAGAAGGGCTCCAGTCCTGGTGGTGTTCATCACCTGCTGACTGAAGAGCCCCCGGGCCCTGAAAAAACCATCACCAATCCCAAGGTAATATGCAATGGGCCTTGGTTGGCACTCTGAGATGTGCTGGCTCCAGGTACCAGCTCAGCCACAATGGGGTAGGGCACCAAATGGGCTCTTGGGGTCCCTGATTCCAGGCCTTGGATATTGGACAGCATTTCTGGACCTTCCCTGGGCCCAAAGAATGCCCGCTATCCTGAAGGGTGAGTCCCAGGCCTGGCAGCATTCACCACAAGCTGACTAAAGAGCCCCTGGGGCATAAGGGAACATCAGCAGTAGCCTGGCAGTACCCGCTCTGGGTCTGTGGTGGTGGTTATGGCCATGATGGGGGACTCCTCTGCCTATGAAAAAGGGAGGGAAGAGTGGGAAGGACCTTGTCTCATGGCTTCAGTATCAGTTTCACTGCAATAGAATAGAGCACCAGGTAGATTCCTAGGGTTTTTAACTCCAGTCTCTGGCTCCTGCATGGCATCTTTGGACCTGCCCAGGGCTTGGGGAATCTTGCCATTCTGAAGGGAAGAACACGGCCTGGCTGGCTTAGCCACCTACTGGTTATAGAACCCAAGGGTTTAAGCGAACGTAGGTGGTAGCCAATTAGTGGTTACACTGGGCCTTGGGTGAGACCTGGTGCTGTGCTGGCTTCAGGTCTGACTCAGTGCAGTCCCAGTGGTGGTGGACACAGGAGTGCTTGTGTCCCCCTCGTCCCAGCTCCAGGTGACTTAGCACAGAGAGACTCTGCTTGTTTGCAAGAAATTAAGGGAAGAGAACAAGAGTCTCTGCCTGGTAAACCAAATAATTTTCTTTTATCTTATCCAAGACTACCAAGATGTCACCTATATAAGTCTGCAGGAACCACAGCATTACTAGGCTTGGAGTTCCTCTAATGCAGATACAGGTTAGATCACAACACCCACAACTCTTTGAATACCTGGAAAGCCTTCCCAAGAAAGATGGGTACAGACAAGCCCAGACTGTGAAGACTGCAATAAATTCCTAACTTTGCAATGTCCGGACACTGGGGAACATCTACAAGCATTTAATAATATCCAGGAAAACATGACCTCACCAAATGAACTAAATAAGGCACAAGAGATCAATACAGGAGAAACAGAGATATATGAGATTTCAGACAGAGAATTCAAAACACCTGCTTTGAGGAAACTCAAAAAAATTCAAGATAACATAGAGAAGGAATTCAGAATTCTATCAGGTAAATTTAACAAGGAGATTGAAATAATTAAAAAGAATCAAGCAGAAATTCTGGATTTGAAAAATGGAGTGAACATACTGAAGAATGCATCAGAGTCTCCTAATAGTAGGATTGAAAAGCAGAAGAAAGGATTAGTGAGATTGAAGATAAACTATTTGAAAATACATGGTCAGAGGAGACAAAAAAAAAAAAAAAAAAGAAAAGAATGAAGCATGCCTACAAGATCTAGAAAACAGCCTCAAAAGGGCAAGTCTAAGAGTTACTAGCCTTAAAGAGGAGGTAGAGAAAGATATAGGGGTAGAAAGTTTATTCAATTGATAATAACAGAGAACTTCCCAAACCTAGAGAAAGATATCAATATTGAAGTACAAGAAGGTTATAGAACACCAAGTGGATTTAACCCAAAGAAGACTATTTCAAGTCATTTAATAATCAAACTCCCAAAGGTCAAAGGTAAAGAAAGGAACCTAAAAGTAGCAAGAGAAAATAAATAAATAACATACAATGAAGCTTCAATACAAAAGGCAGGAGACTTTTCACTGGAAACCCTACAGGCTAGAAGAGAGTGGCATGACATATTTAAAGTGCTGAAGAAAAAAAACTTACCCTGGAACAGTATATCTAGTGAAAAATCTAGTGAAAAATATCCTTCAAGCCTGAAGGAGAAATAAAGACTTTCCAAACAAACAAAAGTTGAGGGATTTCATCAATGCCAGGCCTATCTTGCAATATATTCTAAAGTGAGTACTTCAATCAAAAAGAAAAGGATGTTAATGAACAACAAGAAAGCATCTGGAAGTGCAAAACTCACTGGTAATAGTATGTGCCCACAAAAAACACAGAATATTATAACACTGTAACTGTGCTGTATAAACTACCCTTATCTTAAATAGACTAAACAACTAAACAATGAACCAATCAGAAATAATAAGTACAACTTTTCAAGATATAGTCAATACATTAAGAAATAAATAGAAACAACAAAAAGTGCAAAAGTAGGGGGATGAGGTTAACATGTACAGTTTTTATTAGTTTTCTCTTTGCTTGTTTATTTGCTGTTTTCTTTGGTTTCAAATAATGAGCTATAATATTTGCAAGCCTCATAGTAACCTCAAATCAGAAAGCATACAACAAATACACAAAAAGTAAAAAGCAAGAAATTAAATCATACCACCAGAGAAAATCACCTTCACTAAAAGAAAGATAGAAGGGAAGGAAAAGAATACCACAGAATAACCGGAAAACAAAAAACAAAATGGCAGGAGTAAGTCTGTACTTATCAATAATAACATTGAATGTAAATTGACTAAATTCTCCAATAAAATTACAATAAAGTGATTAAATGGATAAATAAACAAGACCCAGTGATCTGTTGCCTATAAGAAACACACTTCACCTACAAAGACATGCATAGAATGAAAATAAAGGGATGGAAAAAGATACTCTATGTCAATGGAAACCAAAAAAGAATAAGAGTCACTATACTCACATTAGACAAAAGAGATTTCAAGATAACAACCATGAGAAGAGACAAAGAGGTTATTGATTCATGATAAAGGGGTCAATTTGGAAAGATGACAGAACAATTGTGAATATATATGCACCCAATACTGGCGCGCCAGGATATATAAGGGAAATATATTTAGAGCTAAACAGATAAATCCCAATACAATAATAGCTGAAGACTTCAAGACCCCACTTTTAGCACTGGAAATATCTTTCAGATAGAAAATCAACAAAAAAAATCAGACTTAATCTGTACTGTTGACCTCATAAATGTTACAGAACATTTCATCCAATGGCTGCAGAAAACGCATTCTTTTTCTCAGCACGTGAAGCATTCTCAAGGATACACCATATTTTAGGTCACAAAACAATTTTAAAACATTCAAAAAAATTAAAATAATATCAAATATCTTCTCTGACCACAGTGGAACAAAACTAGAAGTCAATAACAGAGGAATTTTGGAAACTATACAAACACATGGAAATTAAACAATGTGCACCTGAATGACCAGTAGGTCAATGAAGAAACTATAAAGGAAATTGAAAAATTTCTTGAAACAAATGATAACGGAAACATAACATACCCAAACAATGAAGGCAATACTAAGAAGTTTATAGCTATAAGCGCCTACATCAAAAAAGAAGAAAAACTTTGAATAAATAGCTTATCAATGTGTCTTAAAGAACTGGAAAAGCAAGTGCAAACCAAAACAAAAATTAGTAGATTAAAAGAAATAATAAAGATTAGAGTAGAAATAAATGAATTTGAAATGAAGAAAACAGTACAAAAATCAACAAAATGAAAAGGTTTCTTAAAAAGGTAAACAAAATTGACAAGCCTTTAGCCAGACTAACAAAGAGAAAAAGAGAGAAAACCCAAACAAATAAAATTAGAGATGAAAAAAGAGACATTACAACTGATACCACAGAAATTCAAAGGATCATTAGTGGCTACTATAAGCAACTATATGCCAATAAATTGGAAAATCTAGAAGAAATAGATGAATTCCTAGATACATATAACCGACCAATGTTGAACCATGATGCAATCCAATACCTGAACAGACCAATAACAGGTAATGAAATGGAAGCTGTATTAAAAAGTCTAGCATCTAAGGAAAGCCAAGGATCTGACGGCATCACTGCTGAATTCTGCCACACAGTTAAAGAAGAATTAATACCAATTATGCTGAAACTATTAAAAAAATAGAGGAGGGGGTAATACTTCAAAACTCATCCTATGAGGGTAGTATTACCCTGATACAAAAAAAAAAAAAATAAAGACAAAAAAAACTGCGAACTAAACTAAGTATCCACAGATTTACAAATCTTGCAGTGAGCCGAGATCACGCCACTGCACTACA
>NW_012101076.1:298769-326377 GCF_000951045.1 Mandrillus leucophaeus
CCTGAAGAATATTGACGCAAAAATACTCAACGAAGTACTAGCAAACCAAATTTGGTAACACATTAAAAAGATCATTCATCATAACGAAGTGGGATTAATCCCAGGGGTGCAAGGATGGTTCAACATATGCTAATCAATTAATGTGATACAGCATGTCAACAGAATGAATGACATAAACCATATGATCACTTTAGTTGATGCTGAAAAGGCATTTGATAAAATTCAACATTCTTTAATGATAAAAATTCTCAAAAAAATTGCATATAGAAGGAATATACCTCAACATAATAAAAACCATATATGATAGACCCATAGCTAGTATCATACTGAATGGAGGAAATCTGAAAGATAATAACTATGAGAAGAGACAAAATCTGGAACATAACAAGGATGCTTGCTTTCATCAGTACTGTGTTTTTTTAACACGATACTGGAAATCCTAGCTAGAGAAATCATACAGAAGAAAGAAACAAAGGGCATCCAAACTGGAAGGAAGAAGTCAAATTATCCTTGTTTGCAGATGACATGATTTTATATTTGGAAAAACCTAAAGACTCTACCAGTAAAACTATTAGAACTGATAAATTCAGTAAAGTTCTAGGATACAAAATCAACATACTAAAATCAGTAGCATTCTTGTGTGGTAACAGCAAACCATTTGAAAAAGAAATCAAGAAAGTAATTCCAATTACAATAACTACAAATAAAATTAAATACCTAGGAATTAACCAAAGAAGTGAAAGATTTCTGCAATGAAAACTGTGAAACATTGGTGAAAGAAATGAAAAGGACACCAAAAATATAGAAAGATATTTTGTGTTTACAGAATGGAAAATCAATATTGTGAAAATGTTCATACTACCCAAAGCAATGTACAGATTCAATGGAATCCCTGTCAAAATACTAATGACATTCTTCACAGAAATAGAAAAAAAAAAACAAAAACAAAACAAAAAAAACACCTAAAATTTATATGGAACCACAAAAGACCTAGAATAGTCAGAGCTATCCTGAGCATAAAGAACAAACAGGAGAAATGGAGAAATCACACTACTTGACTTTTTCTTTTTCTTTTTCTTTTTTTTTCTTTTCTTGTTTTTTGAGACAGAGTCTCTCTTTGTCACCCAGGCTGGAGTGCAATGACATGGTCTCAGCTCACTGCAACCTCCGCCTCCCAGGTTCAAGCAATTCTCCTGCCTCAGCCTCCCAAGCAGCTGGGATTACAGGTGCCCGCTACCATGCCTGGCTAATTTTTGTAATTTTAGTAGAGATGGGGTTTCACCATGTTGGCCAGGCTAGTCTCGAACTCCTGATCTCGTGATCCACCCACTTCAGCCTCCCAAAGTGCTGGTATTACAGGCATGAGCCACCATGCCCGGCCCACATTACCTGACTTTAAATTACAATACAGAGCTATTGTAACCAAAACAGCATGATACCAGCATAAAGACAGACACATAGATCAGTGGAACAGAATGGAGATCCCAGAGATAAATCCATACATCTAGAGTGAACTCATTTTTGACAAAGGTGCCAAGAACATACATTGGAGAAAACATAGTCTCTTCAACAAATGGTGCTGGGAAAACTAGATATCCATATGCAGAAGAATGAAACTAGACCCCTATCTTTTGCCATGTACAAAAATCAGATCAAAATGGATTAAGGGCTTAAATTGAAGACCTCAGACTATGAAACTATATTAAGGAAACACTGAGGAAACTACAGGACATTGGACTGGGCAAAGATTTCTTGAATACTTCACAAGCACAGGTGACCAAAGCAAAAATAGACAAGTGGTATCACATCAAATTAAAAAGCTTCTGCACAGCAAAGGAGACAATCAACAAAAGGAAGAGATGACCCACCGAATGGGAGAAAATATTTGCAAACTACCCATCTCACAAGGGATTAATAACCAGAATATATAAAGAGCTTGAACAACTATATAGACAGATATTTAATAATCTGATTTTAAAACAGGCAAAAGATATGAATAGATATTTTCCAAAAGAAGACATACAAATGGTCAACAGGTATATGAATAGGAGCTCAACATTACTGATCATCAGAGAAATGCAAATTCAAAACTACCATGAGATATTATCTCACTCCAGTTAGAATGGCTTTTATCTAAAAGACAGTCAATAAAAAATGCTGGTGAGGATATGGAGAAAAGGGAACCCTTGCACACTGTTGGTGGGAATGTAAATTAGTACAACCACTATGGAGATCAGTTTGGAGGTTCCTCAAAAGATGAAAAATAGAGCTATCATACTATTCAGCAATCCCACTTCCAGGTAGATACCCCAAATAAAGGAAATCAGTGTACCAAAGTGGTATCTGCACTCCCATATTTATTGCAGCACTATTCACAATATCCAAGATTTGGAACCAACTCAAGTGTTCACCAACAGACAAACAGATAAGCATAATGTAGTACATACACACAATGGAATACCATTCAACCATAAAAACGATGAGATCTTGTCACGTGCAACAACATGTATGGAACTGGAGATCATTGTGTTCAGTGAAATAAGCCAGGCACAGAAAGACCAACTTTGCATGTTTTCACTTATTTGTGGGTGCAAAAATTTTAAACAATTGAACGCGTGGAGATAGAGAGTAAAAGGATGGTTACCAGAGGCTAGGAAGGTTAATTGGGAGGTTGGAAGGAAGTGGAGATGGTTAATGAGTACAAAAAATAATTAGAAAGAATAAATAAAAACTAATATTTGATAGCACAACAGGGTGACTATAGTCAATAATAATTTAATTGTAAATTTAAACATTATGGAAAGAGTATAACTGGATTGTTTGTAACACAAAGGATAAGTGCTTGAGGTGATGGATACTCCATGTACCCTCATGTGATTATTGTGCATTGCATGCTTATATCGAAACATCTCATGTACTCTATAAATATGTATATCTACTGTGTACCCATGAAAATTAAAAAAAAAAAAGGATTTATTTATTTATTTAGACACAGCATCTTGCTCTGTCATCCAGGCTGGAGTGTAGTGGTGCCATCATGGTTCACTGCAGCCTCAACCTCCCAGGCTCATTCAATCCACCCATGTTAGCCTCCTGAGTAGCTGTAAGTACAGGCTTGCACCACCATGCCCCATTAATTTTTGTGTGTTTTTTTTCTTTTTGTAGAAATGGGGTTTCACCATGTTGCCCAGACTGGTCTTGAGCTTCTGGGCTCAAGCGATCTGCCTACATTGGCCTCCCAAAGTTCTGGGATTACATGCATGAGCCACTATGCCTGGCCTGATTTTATTGTATTTATTTACCACTTGAAAAATATATCTCCATCAATTGCTTTGGGAGACCCAGCTTATACCAGTAAAAATTAGGCATTTAAAAATACCCATTTTAAAGTCAGATTATTAGATGTAGTAAAATGGAGGTTTTAGTTCTTTTTTAGGACTTCTTAAGAATCTCCTTCAAGGTGTCCAAGGACTTCATACTTGAAGCATATAAAGTGGCTACCAAAAGAGTATATTACTGTGTTAGCTGCTGGCCTACAGGAATTAAAATATGATTTTAGTTAAATCTCTTAAGATTGTCAAGTGACAAAAATCCATTTCCAACCATTTCATGCATCAAAGAAATTCAGTGTGTCCATTGAATTAACTCATGGATACAAACCCAAGAAGTTAGGTAAATATAATGAACAGGACCTAGGTACTGGCCAGCTATCAGCAACCCAGGTAAGGAATTCTCTCCTTCTTTCTTTGATATTGGTTGACTGTGTCTCCAGCCAAATCTCATCTTGAATTGTAATGCTCACATATCAAGCAGGGGGCGGGGTGGGGGGGTCCTGTAGTCCCCATGTGTCGAGGGAGGGAGGCGATTGGATCATGGGGGCAGTTTCCCCTATGCTGTTCTCGTGATAGTGAGTTCTCATGAGATCTGATGGTTTTTTAACTGTTTAACAGTTCCTCCTTCACATACTCGCGCTCTCTCGTTCTCTCTCGCTCTCTCTCGCGCGCACTCTCTTGCTCCCTCTTGCTCCCTCTCGCTCCCACCTGCTGCCCTGTAAGATGTGCCTGCTTCCCCTTCCACCATGATTGTAAGCCTCCCTAGCTATGCGGCACCATGAGTCAATTAAACCTCTTTCCTTTGTAAATTATCCCGTTTTGGGCAGTTCTTTATAGCAGTGCAAAAATGGACTAAATACTTTCTTCTTCAGTCTTTCCCTCTTTTTTTTTTCAGGCAGCATTTCTGGCTTTGGCAATCACATGACTAAATACCACCACCCACATTTCTATCTCATCAAGTTGCCAACCTAGCTTGCCTGGTGTTTCTTAGTTCTAGGTCAAGATTGTGGAAAGATTTGTTTGAATCACTTGCTTTCTATTCATTAATGGATATGGGAGAACGTCACACAGTATAGACATTGCTACTTTGATTTTCTTTGCTCCTCTGTGTCAATGGAATTGTCAGAGAAGCACAAAACTTAACTCTTATGTTTGTGCCATTTAGTGTAACAGCAATTTTTGTAGGCAGGAATTAGTGTTTCCGTTTTTTTCACCAGGCAACTGAGGTTCAGAGGGAAATAATTCCTGTAGATCATAAAGTTAAGACCCCAAATTGAGACTGTCCAACTCCAAAGCCTGTGACTTGTTCTTCTTATCTATTTCTTCTCAGTTTCTGGCTAGGAAACGGATTTGCTGCAGAGGGGAGATGACCGCATATGTGGACAAAGTAGATCCCTGAGACTGTAGGAGTTGTGATAGTAGGATCGCCATTCTCTACCCAAAGTAGAACCAGAGGAAAACATTTTCGTGGGAGTTGTCTTAAAGGGAGGTGGCAGAGCCCTTGGTTCAAAGTGGCATGGACTTGGGTAATGCTTCTGAGGTATCCACACATCTTCTCCTTTCAGAATCTACTTGCACCTCTGAGAGATCGGCTTAATCGTGTGTGTGTGTGTGTGTGTGTGTGTGTAAATTTAAAAAGGCATTAGCTAGAAGTCAAGGTTCAGAAATCATCCTGATTTTTTTCTTTTCCACTTTTAACAGAAATTTCTTCATATATAGAGAAAGTAGAACTGCTTTATATTATTGACCAATGCAAACGAGATCCTAAGATTGTCTGTGTGGTATATTCACTATTCAGTCCCTGAAAAGCCTGAAAAACAGGGAAGCATATGGTCTCAATTATGGATTTCACTCATTCCAAGGTTTTGCTCTTTTTCACATAAGCAGGATTTTTTAGTGGGTTTATGACACTCAATTAGACAAAGAACTACACTGCCTTGCCTGACTGCAGCTCGCACTCAGTTCTCTCACCTTTCCTGTATTTCGCCCTGAGGAACTTCTAACTATTTTTTTCTCTCAACAGGCAGTTTTCTCCTCAATCTGTTTCTCATCTTTTCAATGTTTTGTTCTTCATCCTTTCTTAATTCAAGGGGTACAAATGCATTAGCTTCCCTGTAAATGTCACACATATTTATTTACCCTCATTTAATCTGAGTTTGTACGAAACGATTCCGGGATGTGCTTTGGCGGCGCTGTTGTCAGGCACGTTTCTGTTGTTCCTCCCACTAAGCTCCTACTTTCTCCTGAGGTGCTTTTTTAACATATGTCCCCAAGTTGACATTAACAAATCCTCCAATGAAGCCCCACCATTTCTGTGACACTTCCAGACACCTCATCTGTCTTTTGCAAAGCAAGTAGGCAGCAAATCAAAACTACCCAATTATTGCAAAATGCAGATTTTTCTTTTCTTTCTTTTTTTTATCTATGGGATCTGGGAATTACCAATGAGTCCTTATCTGGGAATTATTGATTAAGCACTTATCTACACTGTCCTCAGCACTGTGTGGACAGTCCCAAATGTCCCTCCACCCCCATAAGAGAAGAAAACACAATTCTTGTTCTGGAAAAAAATTATAATCTAATAACGGCACTATGTCACAAGAAGACAACAAACACTAAAAGAAGACAGAGCAGATTCCAAAAGAAAGTGTGGGTCATGAGGCGCTTTTTGAGCCCAGAGAAGGAGAGCGTGTCTGCTTTGGATGGGCTGTGCCAGCCAGCCGGGGAAAGAATCAGTAAGAGTAAAGATAAGAAAATCTTGGGCGTTGTTTAATACAACATGCTAAATGCTTTGTCTAAGATGGAGGGATTTGGGAGAGGCTAGTGGGAGGTAAGGCTACAACAGTATTCGGGGCAATTTGGAAATAGGACTTAGATTAAAAGAATAAAATCAAGATTTATCCTAAAGGCAACCCTAAGTTTAAATTCATTCAAATTTACAGTATGACCTTTCATTCTCTTTCTCTCTCCACTTATTTTATACATCTAGAGAATGAGATCTGGAAAATATTAGAAATTTCTTTATAATATTTACCTTAATATTTAATATTGAAATATTTTCTAATATATTTCTAATCAAATATTAGATATGTATCTCATCAAATATTAGATATATATAGATATATCAAATATAGATATAACAAAATAGATATATCAAAATAGACATATCTAATCAACTATTTTTAGGTGGTAACATTTGGGATCATGTGTGGTTTTCTTTTTTGTATTTTTTTTATTGCTTAACTTTTTTTTTTGAGATGGAGTTTCATTTTTGTTTCCCAGGCTGGAGTGCGATGGTGTGGCCTCAGCTCACAGCAACCTCCACCTTCCAGGTTCAAGTAATTCTCCTGCCTCAGCCTCCCAAGTAGGTGGGATTACAGGCATGTGCCACCATGCCCGGCTAATTTTTTTTTTTTTTTTTTTTTATTTTTAATAGAGATGGGATTTCACCATGTTGGCCAGGCTGATCTCAGACTCCTGGGACCAAGCGATCCTCTTACCTCTATCCTCCAAAATGCTGGCATTACAGACGTGAACCACCACACCCGGCCTATTGCTTAACTTTTAAAAATATTGAATGTGTACCATTTTTATGAAAACAGTGAAGTCATCACTGTAAAAAAATCATAAATATGAGGTCATTTGGAAGGAAGTTGCAAAATGATGTTCTAAGTCATATTGCCACATAGAGGGCAGGTCACAGACAGGCGGTGCACCCTTTCATTACCCACAGTGATGTGGTGAGAGTAGAAAAAAGTCTTCCCATTGAATTCTTTGTGAGGACCGAAATGGCTGAAAAGTGAAAACTGAAGTCTAATTTTTTAACATCATGGAAGTCAAGCAGGTGTCAATTGTTATATGAATTTTCTAACTTTTTAAAAACAGGTCCTGGGTTTACACACCCAACAACTTTCCACTTAGCTAACCTTTTTCTATCAAAGAGAAAAAATAAGAAATAGCCAAACATTAAACAAGCACATTTAAAACACTTTTTAGCCACATCACTTTATTTGGGATTTCTCCATTTACTCACCCACATTCTAGGGGTCCTGGAAGCCTTACCAGTGTGGTCCAAGCAGATGTTGAGTGCATGCCTAACTTTGGGGGTAGTAGACAACTGTAATTTCATTCATCCCAAAACTAATGGTTACTGAAGACCTTATACTGTTCACTGACAGTTTCAGGTCAAAGAAAGAGAGTTAACATAGATTCATCTATATTTTAAGTCAGAAGAAGTCTTAGGATTTTGTTCTAAATATAAGGAATTTGATTTATTTTTGAGAAAATATTTGAGAAATTGATTTTTGAGAAAATATTTATTGGTTTATAACAATTCCATTAATTGCAGTTCCAGCTACATTGTCAGTCAAACATTTCACCAAAACATGCCTTCATAGATTACTACATAAATAAAGCCTGATACGCATATCACTGTCAGTCTGTAAGGCTAGTTTTTATCCTGTACCCCACTGCCAGCATTTTGTGGTGAGATAGAAATTTTAACAGTGGAGATTTGTTCTGCTTTTTGAGAATATTTAAATTCGTATTAGTTTTACTAATCACTTATATGATTACAGGATCGAGAAACAATAAAAACTGACACACTTCTGGAAAACACACAAGGTTGTAAAATTTAAATCCCAAAGGATCAATATATAGAATGTTCAGTGAGTGAAAACAGTGAGTATTACATAAGCCTCATAAGGACATTGTTCACTCACTGAAGACTTAATACAAAGAAAAACTCTATTCAATTTTTAAATAATTATCAGGATAGTAGTTTCAATTCTTTGGTTTGCTTTGTTAGTGAAAAGTGTCCTATTTATAGAGTAATTGCATTCTGGAGCTAGAAAGACCTTAGAAATTATTTCATCCAACTTTGCAAGGACTAGAGCAAATGACAAATCATCTACAAAGCTTTCTCAAATTCTCCAGTTAGAATTAATTTTTTAAAAAACTTATTTATGATGATAAAACTTATTATTCATTAAAAAATTTGATGAAGATAGACAAAATCTCATTTCGATCTGTTCTATTTTTTCCAGAATTTTCCCACATATCTATTACATAAAGTTTTATCACAAAAAAACTTAAAACTTTTTAATGGCAGTATAGCATTTCATCATGTGGATGAACCATAATGAATGTAATAGTTTCATTATACTTTTGGAAATTTAGATTTCTTTCTGAATTTTTATTATGACAAATGAAGCTATGATGCCCTCTCTTTGTGTGCATTTCTGATTATATTTTAGGATTAATGTTTAAAGGTGAATTATTGATGAATGATAGGGATTGTTAATCTGCTTTCCAGAAAATATCCCCCATAGTGGCGTATGAGAATGGCAATTTGTCTTTCTTGACTGTAGTGCTTTATACTTTCATGAACACACTAATCATGTTGTTTCTGGTGTTATAATTAGCTGGGGACATGTCTACATCATTAGAGAGATAAGGAAACCAAAATTCAGACCATGTAGTTGAATTGCGTATGTTCACATAATTAGTGACAGAGCTAAAGTTAGAACCAGGCTATCTTGACTTCCAATCTGGTGCTCTTTTATTATAATTTCTTGCACACTCCTTAACTATGTGTATTATCATTATGGCTCTAACTATACTTTAAAATCCATTTTCTTTTAAGACATTTCTAGATGGCTACATAGATGCCAGAGTGTTTAGTTTTATGCTGTACCTTCTCATTTATTTAGGACCTTTCTTTGTTTTTTTTCTTCCCAATTCAAGTACCAGGAATTCTAATACCTGGCAACATCAGCATCATCTTTTGTGTGTTAGAAATACAGAATCTCAACTCTATTCAAACCTACTGAGTCAGAATCTGCATTTTAATATGATCCCTAGGTGATTTATAGACACATTAAAATTTGAAAAGTATAGTTCTAACACATTTTGGTGGGTCGTCTTTCCTGCAACATGGTAGCCAATTAAAAAAACAAGTAATGGTAATAGAAAAAATAAAGACATACATTAATACTTTGAATTGATGAATGATAATATGTTTCCCCAAAATATGACTAAATAGTTTCTATATATTAATTACAAGTTAGGCCATAATAAGTAAGACTCTTATTTCTTATGGCACAATAATAAAAGGTTTTATGCCTGGAAACCCATTTTTATCACAAAAATAGCCAATTATGATCATAAATTGAAAGATCATGCTATAAAATGGAAATAAAATTTAAACTATTAGGAAAAACAATTATTTGGCAAAACCAGCATTTTTTATTGTCTTTAGAGGATATTTCTGTAGGGACTAAATCGAAGGATCCTTCATAAAACACACATCCAGTGGAGTCAGGAATAAATATAGATTTTTTTCTTCTGGCAAAGCTTTGTATTGCAAATGAAGGTATTTGTTGTTGCTCCCAACTTCTACATTTTGTTCCAAACTCTATCCTCTCTCCTTAAAATGTTGTTACCAATTTGATGCATATGAATGTTGGATAAAATCTTCACAGGGTGTATGCGAAGATTTAGGGAGGCCGTGGTATTCTTGGTTTACTTGTGTAGGCTCCTTCATTCTACTCCTTGGTGACTACAGCTGAGTTTTGCCTTTCCTTTGAAAGGATTACGTGTGATAGGAAAAGTTGTAAATGGTTCGTGGGGTTTTTATAGATCCAGATCTATATTTTGACCCACCTCTCAGGGAGGTACAATGCCCGTTGACTTCAAAGAAAGTTCTCTGAGAAAACTGATCTGTTGGCTGTGATGGAGGGAGTGGGAGCTGCTGTAGAGAGTACACATCCATGGACTGAGGTCTTTTCATGACTTTCAAGGAGTCAGAAAAATATGCCACGTACAAAACTCTAGCCTTTCAAAGAGTTAGCATAAAAAGACCCTTGAAATTTCAGGAAGAAAAAAGGAAACACTAGTAATATGAAAATTATAGTAACTCCTAACATTCAAAAAAAGTTATTTTTTTAAAAGTTACTTTACAGAATTTAATGAAAACTTGCTGTATGAAACAAAAAATGTTTTTAGTTTCCAAAGATAAGACTCATTAATTTGGACTCTATGAAACCAAATAACTCATTTGACTATGAGCCAATAAAAATGTACCACTGGACATTGATTCAACCTTAGTTGCCTTTCTGGAGGAAAGCAAGTTTCACTGCTTACTCACAAAACCTGTATCTTTTCCATTACAGCCCAAACTTCTTTAACTTATGGAATAATATTGCCACTTTTCAAAATGCTCTCAGAAAGGAAAAGAATAATTCTAACATAAAAATTTCTAGCCAAAGGGGATTTTCTTCTTCAAACACACTCTTTGTAAAAATTGATTTCTTCTTTATAATGTTGATAATCAATAAAAGCCTTTACTCAAACTCCCCAAAGTGCCCGTGGTAACCCAGCCCTTCGATAAATCTAGGGACTCTCGCAGGGGTTTCCAGCCCAAACCACCCCACCACTTTTATGATGATATATGAGGGTCATATACAGGGACTTACCCAACATCCTCTAAATTAAAAGTCATTGGAGCAGGTAGTTTAAGGAACAGATTTATAACAGGTTTCAAATGAAACAAAGGTATTCCTTACAGCTGTGAGCCATCTGCAACCAATTTTCTCATACTCAGGGTATACTGAAGATAAATATTCTCCCTGTACCCACCCACCCGCTCAGTACACTTAGAGACTCATATACTATGCCACCCAGAGGAACCTTAACATTTCCAAAGCATACAGCTGCTCAACCTTCTTTTGGCCTTTCTCTTGTAGTTCATATCGATTTCAAATCATTGTTACGCTTACTACCTAGATCCTTACATTGTTGTTTAATCTGAAAATGCTGGTTAGAAGAGTCAGGATCATTTTAATTGCCATAAGGTTCACAGCTATGACTGGTTATTCACTGTGGTTGTGAGTTATATTAGAATCATAGTGTGAATAATTTCCCATAAGAGTGCAGAGAAAGATATGCATATAGAGCAGTATATCCTAGTGGTCCATAGAAGGCTTGGATCTGACAGATATAAGTTTAAGGCTTTCTACTAGCTATGCCTTGGCTTCCATTTTTCTCAGCTGTAACCTAGGAATATAAATAGTATCTACTGCATAGGATTCTTGGGAAGATTAAATATAATAATGCACGTAAAATGCTTAGGAGGATCTCCAGAAGGAATGTAGCACCAATAAAGATTATTTTTTAAAATAAATAATACATTCAAAGTTACTTTTATTAACCATGATGATAAATATTAATCATAATAACAAGATATTAAGATTAGAATACAACAAGTAGTCTCTTTGATCTATCATCTCAAAATATTGCATCCTATACTACACAACACAAACTATTGTTTGTGTTTATCCCTGCGTTTGTTTACCAACCTGTCCTTCACAGAACATTAGCATTCCAAAAGATATAATAGGACACACACACACACACACACACACACACACACACACACACACAGAGTGGATAAAGAAGATAGAAGAATCCTGGGTTGAATACAGTTAGTCTTTCCTGCAGAACTTCCCAGAGTGTTTAGTGTACTGATTGTCATTGCCATTTTCAACATGATGGTGGTAGTGGTGGCAGGGACTATAGGTTACATTGTTTCTTAATCTTATTATTTGTTTGTTTGTTTATTTATTTATTTAGAGACGGAGGAGTCTCACTCTGGCGCCCAGGCTGGAGTACAGTGGCACGATCTCGGCTCACTGCAGGCTCCGCCTCCCGGGTTCACGCCATTCTCCTGCTTCAGCCTCCTGAGTAGCTGGGACTACAGGCGCCCGCCACCACGCCCGGCTAATTTTTTGTATTTTTAGTAGTGACGGGGTTTCACCATGTTAGCCAGGATACTCTCGATCTCCTGACCTCGTGATCTGCCTACCTCAGCCTCCCAAAGTGCTGGGATTACAGGTGTGAGCCACAACGCCGGGCCTCCTAATCTTATTTTATGAGAGAACACTCCACTGCACCACCCAGAACACCTATATATGTGGTTTATTTAATGGTCTGGACTTGATGTGGTATAAACATGAAATACTTATTTTTTTTTTCCGTTATTGCCTTCAACTGCACACTTGGTGTCATAATGATATGACTGGATCTCATAGCTTTCTGGTCATTGTAGTGAAATAGTCCAGTTAACAGCATCAGTCTCCATTCCTATGTAGTACTGTAGGCCGTTCTCTTCCCCAGCACAGGCATCCACAGTCGGGAGGGAACTTGGTCTTGGTCTGATCCTTCACTTTTTCTCTCCTCCTTCTTCTGGGTTCTCTTTTATTTGTGTTGGGATAGGAAAGAATTAATGGTTAGAAAGAGTAGAAGTCCTTTTTAAAAAATAGATGGGCATGCATGTTAATATACTATTCTACGTCATGACTGTTTTTGGAAAACTAGTTAGCTGTGGAGCCCTATGTGTGATTTGACATGACCGACATCGAAATGCCAACCCTCTCAGAGTACCCTTGCTTACATTCCGTGGGAGGTGGATCTTCACTACATAATGTCCTGATGATCTCCTGGATTGGCCTCTTCCAACGCCTCTCAGTTCCCACTGGCATGGTCCTCTTGCTTCTGAGGACCCCTCACTAGCTGGCTGCCCTCTTAGTTGCAGTACCGGTACCATGACTCAAATCCAGCAGTCTTCCATGGGAGCCTATGTTGTTCCACTGCCAAGCCTTGCCACCTTGCCTTATCTTTCTGATTCTTCTCAACTCAACCTAGATAGCCACAGATGGTAGACTAGCAAGTCCACTGCATGAGTAAGCATTTAACTAGGGAATTAGATATCCACTGCCCTTTCTTAAAGTTGCTGCCAATTTCTAAGGAAATCTCTACTAGCACTTTTTTTACTTGATATTCGGAGTGGGGAAGCAACTTCTCTCTTCACAGGCAGAAGGTAGAGCCATGGTCCTATCCACTTCAGGCCCCAAACTCTTGAATTTATGTTTTTTTTTTTTTTTTTTGTCTTCCCCCATCTCCGTCCTTATTCTTTATGCATAAAAGATGGGGTTAGGCTTGTGTGATGATGGCAGTTATTGGAGGTAGTTTAGCTGCCACTTACTAAGCCTGAGAGATAGTGAGCATCTGGTCTCCAGTTGCAACAATTCTCTTTACTCTTCAGAATGCAGATTGTTCCTGGTTTGGATCTAGTTAGCAGAAAATTCTGCTCAACATGTTGTAACAACTGTTAAGGTCTTGCAGGGAGCGTATTTGTGTGCAAGCCCGTTCAGCAAATGCTGGATTGGAAGTTTCATGAAAACAGGAACTGTAATTGTCTTGTTAATTTTTGTTTCCTTCAGTTCTTAACAGGAGCTCAGTGAATATTTGTTGAATGAACAAACAAATGAATGAATGATCTAACGTATTCATTCTTTAAACTGTAGCATGGATAAGAATCACTCGGGAAACTTGTTTTAAAATACAGTTGCCCAGACTTCAATGACAGATATTCTCAGTTAGTAGATCTGGGGAGGGGTGGAATATGCTTTGAGAAATATTACCTAGTCCATGGACAGATTAACTTGGTATGATTGAGTAACTGCTGGTTAATGATTGCTTAAATACACATTTCAAATGCATTTTTTCAGCAGTTCTGTTTCGCCTGTATATAAATAAGTATCAACAGACTTACTCAGGTACAAACACACACATGCCATTTAGGTAAGAGTGAAGAGGAAATAAGGCACAGGATTCATAGTTGAATCAATGCTTTGGGACTCATGAATATATAGCTTCATGGAAAATGTCTTTGGGAAACCCTATAACTATTTCTGACTTTTACATGTAGGTAAAAGTTCCTTTCTTTATTATGATTAAATCATATGTTTATATGCTACAAATCAAGATTCCTTAGTTTCCTAGGTCATTGTCTGTGGCAAAACCCAGGAAGGAGCCGTGAATGGGAACTGTGGTGCTTCCATTTAGCAGGTGCTACCTGTTGTGAGAATAAATTATGGATTTGATTCTCTAGAGTTTTCAGTACAATGTGTTTTACAAGCACAGAATACAAATTGTAATCCCAGTACTTCCCCATAATGGTCATCCTCATTGCAAGTGAAGAAAATACTTTTAAACTATACACCAGGAGTATGTGAACCCATAGAACTTGATTTAATTAGTAAAGATTTGAATAGACAAGGATAATATTTTTAACAGAAATGAACTCAAATAGACACAACTTTATTTCATATATTTCTTTAAAATCTTTTAATTGAAATAAACATATACATAGAAAAATGCATTTCACATATTTATGTTTACTCTCAGTTGTATAACTGAAGTTCTTTTAGAAACATAGAATACTTTAAAATATATTTCTTATTTGTAATGAAGTTTCAATATAACCATGTAATAAACAGTTATAGAGGCTGATCTTACCAGATCAGGTTGTATTTTGTAGATCATGCCGTTTTCTTTTTTTTAAATTTTAGATTCAGGGGATACATGTACAGGTTTGTTATATGGATGTATTGCATGATGCTGAGGTTTGAGCTTCAGTTGAACTCATCATCCAAATAGTGAATACAGTACCCAATAGGTGTTATATTTTTCCACCCCGTGCCTCCCTCCCTGCTTCTCCTGTTGTGGGGTCCACAGTGTCTACTGTTCCCATCTTTATGTCTGTGTGTGCCCAGTGTTTAACTTCCACTTACAATGAAGAACATGTGGTATTTGGTTTTCTGTTTCTGCATTAATTTGCTTAAGATAATGGCCTCCTGCTACATCCATGTTGCTGCAAAAACAGGGAAACAGGGGACAGAATTTCATTCTATTTTTACAGCTGCATAGTATTCCGTCGTGTATATGTACCACATTTTCTTTATCCAATCCACTACGGATGGGCACCTGGGTTGATTCCACGTCTTTGCTACTGTGATAGTGCTGCAATAAAATGTGAGAGCAGGTATCTTTTTGGTAGAATGATTTATTTTCCTTGGGCGTATATGCAGTAATGGGATTGCTGAGTCAAAGAGTAATTCTATTTTTAGTTCTTTGAGAAATCTTCAGACTGTTTTTCCCAGAGGCTGATCTAATTTGCAATCCCCCAGCAGGGTATAAGCATTCCCTTTTCTCCACAACCTTATTAACACCTGTTATTTTTGACTTTTTAATAATAGCCATCATGACTGGTATGACATGGTATCTCATTGTGGTTTTGATTTGCATTTCTCTGATGATTAGTGATGTTGAGCATTTTTTCATGTCTATTGGCCACTAGTCATGCCATTTACTGATATTTTCTAGAAAGGTAGAACGCGTTATTTGGCATTTTACTATCTGATAAAGCTCAGAGAACAATCAGGCAAAGTGCCAATGAAGGAGGTCACAATTTCGAGGGTTTGAAGTGATAAACTTCTCAGAGCAAAAGTCAGGAAGAGCCCACAGCTTTCAAACTTACAAGTGATGAATAGGCCTGCAACAGCTCCTCTATCTCAAAGCTAAGCCTTAGAATGAGATCTGTGACTCTAAGACAGAAATCCAGGGTGACCCATGCCAAAGTTTTCTTAAATAAAAGTAGAGACTCAAAGACTCATGGCATATGTAAACTGTGGGATTAACAAACATGTCTTCTCAACAAGAAATAAGTCAGCAAAATTGAAACCTTCCATCATGAAATGCAGCAAGTCACTTGGAGTTGAATAGTTGGCTGTGCCCCCTCCTTTCCTTTCCTCCCATTCCCTTCGCCCTTCTTTCCATCTTTCTTACCTTTCTTGTTTGTCTCTCCCCTCTTCTTTCCTCTCTCCTCCACCCCTTCCTTCCCTTTTTTTTCCAGCTCAGATTATTAATTTCTATGTGAACAACCTTAAACCACTTACAAGGGAGACACTATAGTCTAGATAAGCAAAGTAAGCCACTATTTAATCCTGAAATCCTATCAGAGAAGTCTTTTTAGAGCCTACATTATTTCTGGCCCCTCAGGGATACGTGTGAGAGTGAGAGGGGTTACAGGAGAGAGGGAACTTGGGAAAAGGATGAGGCCAGGCATTTTTAATCATCTTATGATGTCTACTCAGAGCTAGCTTATTTACCTGTCCTAAGGGTTCCCAAAGTTTTTATTCCTTTCGGCACTGAGCTCTACATATATCCAGAGTAATCTTAGAGGATCTGATGTGATCTAGATTGCAAGGATAGCCTTCAGACATCAACAGGAAATCCACACAATCTCTGTAATGCTTCAGAGTTGGTGCTGGGGCAAAAGACAGGTGTAGGAATCTACATAGGAGAGGACATGAATTCTCAGGTCGCTTAACTCTGACTATAAACCCCAGTGGCTCGCTGTTATTGTCCAAAACTTTGCATTGTTTATTGGCTGTAAGGGGGTGGGACTTGGGACACCTATATGTGGCATATTTCGATTTAACTACTTCCCAAACATGTTATGATAAAAATTGTTTTCTCTCTCTTTATTTTTGAAAAAAAAAAAAAAAAAGAGAAAAGATGTCTAAGTGTTGTTCATCTCAAAACAGCCATCTCCCTGCCTGGACATAATTTCTGACACTGAAGCTAGACCTATTCCCCCTTCACCAACCAATCATTACCTTACACTCTGTTCTAATCCCCACCAGGACCCCAGCTGGCGCAACAGACAGGGATTAGCTTACTGACTAAGGGAAAAAAAATAACCTTCTGTGGGACATAAAGCCATAGGTTTCAAACCTAGAGGATTCTTATATAATGCTGAGTGATTTGTGGATACGAAGGGGGAATTTTAAAATGTATTCCATCGTTAGTGCTCCTCGTAAGTGTTACGAATGAAAAAAATTCAGGCGCCCAGTGAAATGTTTTAAAATGTTCTCACTGGTTTCTTTGCTTTGATTTCTTAATGGAAGTACTCATGCAACAGAATAAAAACACATAATAATGTAAGTCATAGTTATGACTTATAATTGCAATTATGAATCACTATTATGTATACATTTATGTGTCCCATATGCAGCTAATGGCTCTCTTTCAATGATATCCAGATACTTTTCTGCTGAATTAACACAAAGACATCTTGTATTTTTGTTGCCAAATCTCTTTTTAAAGTGTACTAATCCAATGCATTCTTTCAAAAATGTATATTAATTCACAGTTGTAGGTGGGTTCCTAAAGGCCAGCCGCAGACTCATGATTTTATGACTATTCACAACCTGCGCTGTTCCTCCTCATGATTCCTCAGATGAGTCTATGTCTTTAGGAACAAGTGGAGCTAGAAATAGTCTGGACACTAAAATGAATGTAGTGCATTTAAATGTCTATGTCATGTGTATCCTTTTAAAACTGATAACATCTCTAAAATTGCTAAATATAGTTTTTGATTATTCACAATCTGAATCCAACACGTATACAAAGTTAAATTTTATAAATCCAATAATGAAATGAAGCTTTTTATCAAACTGTTTTCTATCTCTTTAAGTGGGCCTAGACTAGGAAGAGAAATTTTACAAAATTTTCAAATGCGTCAAATGCTAACCTTTGATTCTTGGCCCCAAGAATAGCTTTACCAATGTGTTTGCTCTGCATATTGGGAAGGATTAGGTAGCTTTGCATATGTTAAGTAGAAACACAGGGAAGTTAGGAGAATATTGGTAAACATATAAAACTTACATGTTAATTTGTAGATGTATCTGCATCATCAGCTGAAAGTTTGTATTCCCCCAAATCCTTATGTTGCTCCCACTGTGATGTTATTACGAGATAGGGCTTTTTGGAGGGAATTAGGTTTAGATGATGTCATTAGGGTGGGATCTTCATGATGGGATTAGTGACCTAAGAAGAAGAGGAAAGGGGGAGAGCTCCTTCTCCACAAGCCCACACTGAGGAAAGGCCATATGAGCACACAGTGAGGAAGCAGCTGTCTTCAAGCCAGGAAGAGAGCCCTCACCAGGAACAGAATATGCTCGTACCTTGATCTTGGACTTCCAGCCTGCAGAAATGTGAGAAATACATTTCTGTTGTTTAAGCCATCCAATCTGCTATTTTGTTATAGCAGCCTGAGCTCAGACAATCTGTTAGGAATATATTCAGTTATAAATAACAGAAGACTCTACAACAGTAGATTCAACATTAGGATTTACTTGTTGTATTAGTTCGTTCTCACACTGTTATAAAGAACTGCCCAAGACTGGGTAATTTATGAAGAAAAGAGGTTTAATTGACTGAACAGTTCTGCGAGCTGTACAGGAAGCATGGCTAGGAGGCCTCAGGAAACTTACATTCGCAGCAGAAGGCAAAGGGGAAGCAAGTACATCTTGCCATGGCAGAGCAAGAGAGAGCGAGCAAAGCGAGGAAGTACCACACACTTTCAAACAGCGAGATCTCATGAGAATTCACTATCACAAGAATATCAAGGGGGAAGTCCGTCCCCATGATTCAAGCCCCTCCCATGTCACAGGGGTTACAATTCGAGATGAGATTTGGGTGGGGACACAGAACCAAACCCTGTCGCTTGTCTCACAAAAATATTCAGGGCTGAGTGGCCAGTGTAAAACGTGTGGTGGCTCAGCAGTGCCATTGTGACCCACTCCGCCATCTTTAACACTCAGGCCATTATTTCCATGCCTCTTGCTTTATAGTCACAGAATGGCGGCAGCACTTCCACACCTCCCGTCTGTGTTCCAAGTGTGTGCAAGAAGTTGAAGTCTGTCCAGTTTTACCAAAGAGACCTTGTCTTCTTACTTGGGAAAGGTTGCCTTCACTAGAGATTTCTGTCTCTCATTGGCTAGAACTATGTCATACGACCAATTTGAGCTGCAAACAAACTAACAAATAAAAAAACAAAAACTGCATCCATCTATAGGTTCAGGGATCTTTTAGTAGAGAAAAGATATCAGAAACCTTGTACCTCTTGGACCATCCCCCATCCATTCACATCTTCCTTTGCATAAATATTCTTTATATGGAATGCATTTATACCCTCTTCGAGAGAAACAACCCCAAATTCCCAGCTACTGCTTTCTACTTGAAGTCCAGGATTTCTGGCTGACATGTAGATCTCCCCATGAGATCTGAGTGTGGCTCCATTCTCCTGGGAGATAGATCACCCACCTGGGCTGATTTGGATGTGACTTGGGGATGAATGTGTGAGGCATCAGCAAACAACATCTAGCGTTTGTATCCTTCATGTCCTCTGTAACTTGTGCACTGTTGTTTGCTGCTTTGGTAATAAAACTGAAGTGAAAGCAACCTGGAACTGAGTCCAAGTCCGAATTCTTGCAAGCTTAGATTCTGCAAACTTTGTGGTCTGGCCTGATTCATTGGGCTAGTTGTGCCATGTCTACAAATCATCAAAACAACTGGTGGACTCAATGAAGAACAACGGAATCATTGGTTAGTCAGTATGGTCAATCTTGTAGCTTTATGTAGACAGAGCTTCCAAGTTTTTGTTTTCTGATCCACAAGCTCTAAAACCAGCCACAACAAACAAACAAACAGATCTTAGCTAGACTTACAACTTTCACCTGTACCTACTTATAACATTTGGCAATTTAGAGAGTTATTACCAGCTTCTCCAGTCTTCCTGCAAAATCCCTACTTCTTCCTTAAATTTAGAAGAAAATGTCAGAATTCCTAAGAAGGAGACTGCATTCCACATTCCATTTCATTGTAAAAACAGCAGTGCCATCTGATTTATGCTCCCTCTGTGACATGTAAAAGGAAGGCACTGCTCGTAGAGCACACATTAATTACCACTGCTGTCTTCTCTATGCACATTAGGGCTTTCTCTTAGTTTCTGATCAAAGGAAAAAGAAACAATAATAAATGATTTGGAACCTGAGGCCCAGGAAATGAAGCATGTTTCATTTGGAAATGTCTCGTACAGTCATTTTGAATCCATATCCCGGTCCTGGATTACTAGGGACTGATAGACCATGGTTGTTCCTGTGCCATTCAATAAAGGCAAGCAAAATATTTTAAAGAATCCACTGTGACTGAATGTTGATTTGGCCTGGCCTTAAATGTGGATATCGGGGAGCCTTTTAAGAACGTGTAGCTTCCGGGCCCTGAAGAAGATGTAAATGAGGCTTGAGCTGAAGCCGTATTTACTTTAGCCACTAGAGGGCAGCACGGCCCAGAAAGTGTGGGCAGGTAGACGCCACTTCTCTGCTTTAAAGGGTGTGTGAATGGTTTCTGGGGCTAAAGCAGGTGAGGAGGGAGCCCTGAAAAAGCAGACAACTAAAAAATAACCCTTACAATTACCCCCATGGAAAAAGTTAAACAGATATGCAAAGATTGCTACATTTCTTTAGAAATCATGATGACTAAGCAGAGAAAATTAGATGAATATACAGTACTTAGATATCTATCCCCCACACCAATAATGGAAGAAAAGTAAATCAGCTACTCGGCTAACCTGAGAGCAAGGCACCAAAGACAAGAAGAAAGGTCAAAGTAGAGTTTTACTCTTTTGAAGGTAATGGCACTTAAAAGCATTTAGAAGCCGACTGGCCTAGGTTTATATGCCAATTCTAGCATTTACTCGACTTTGTGATGTTGAGCAGAGTATTTAATTCTCTCAGCTTCAGTTTGGTAATCTGAGAAACGTGGATAACCATAGTCGCTACCTCCTGGAGGGGTGGTGAGGCTTAAGTCGAGTAAGGCATGTGAAGAACTCAGCTTGTTAGCCCTCAGTAAATACAGGCCAGGACTATGGGTAAGGTGACCTCACAGTTCATTGTTGGGAATACATGTTGCCCTTCCATAGCCTTTTAAGCCTGAGACTCAGGCTCCTGAGTGGGAGACAAAGGCCAGGAATATGTGGCCCTGGCAGGAGGAGGAAGAGGTGCCAGTGCAAACATTGTGGCTAACATGCTGGTCCTCTCAGGGGCTTACACAACCTGACATGTTCCAGGCAGGACACTGTGGCTGGCCAGGTAGCTGCATCCTCCAGGCTTCTCACAGAGAATAAGCAGGCTGGGAACCCAGCATAAAGGTGGGCTGAAGTGAACAATAGCGGTTGATCCCTGCCCCTCATCCTTTTACCTTTAAAATGCTCTGCTGCATTGGCGGAGAGAGAACAGAGTGGGGGTGGTTGAGCAGGACTGTCTGGTGGAGAAGGACAGCCCCTGACTCCTGTTTTTGTTCTTTCTACTATTTTGGACTCTTCTTCTTAGCTCCTTCCTTTCTTGCTTCTTTTAGTCTTGCTTCTAAAATGATCAAACTCTTTGTTCTTTTCTGCTTTCAAACAGTTTTTCTTTATTCATCCCTTCCAACAGGTATTTATTGAGAACTTCCTGGATGCCACATACTGGGAACACACTGACAAACTGAGACCAGGGTTCTGCTGTAAAGAAACATTTTCTAGTGCAGAAAACAGACAGTAAACAAGTGAACGAATCTCTTTTAGTGAGATTTCTTTCCAAACATTAAATTAAATCCAATATTCTTTATTAGTTGAGCAGTGCTAATAGCATAAGGGTTTCATGAGAGAGACTGGGGGAGAAATCTGGCCTTCCTGGCATCTGGAGCCTCACCAATCACTTGCTCAAATCTCAAGTGGTTGCAGTTTTTAAATAAGGTACAGAAGGTCACTTTTCCCTCATTACTAATGTAATGTGTGATGTGGAAGGGGGGACAGTTCTGGGAGTCTCTCTCAATAAACTCAGCCCGCTGCCACTTTGTTCACTCCATCCTGTAACCCCTCAGCCTGCTGCTGGTAACTTTGGTCCAGAGCCAAGGCAGTGGTTGAAGAGTAAGCAAAATTACTGGCAATTGGTACATAAAATTCTACCATGGTGGAAGAAATATAATTTTTATAACCAAGTATCTGTACTTGCTAAAGACTCAATTTATCCTTCCCTTCATTCATTTAACTCTTATTCATTAAGCACTTACTATATGATTGGTACTGGATGAACAAGGATAGACAAACATATACTCTGTCCTGTAACTTTCAGTATATATAGAACCAGAATTTCCAATCATTCAGAGGCTAGGCCACTCATGCAAACACATGAATGTAGTTGAGTACTATTGCAAGCACAGTGGTAACTAACATTGGGCCTTAGTGTTAGGGTAGACAACAGAGAGTAATGAGGTCAATGGCAATCTAGAGAGTACTCTCCCAATCTAAAGGAGCCGATGTTAGTAACTCTAGCATATCATTGCTATGTAGGAATGAGGGCCCATTGTTGCTTAATCTTTAGCTTTTGAAAGAAATAGGAAATCTACACTGTTATATAAAATATACTATTTAAAAAATGTACTCATTTAAATTTTTGTGAGGGACAAAGTGCAATTATTTTAATTAAATGCCTATATTAACAATATATTACATAATATAGATTTCTTATATATATTTATATAGATAACTCAGATTTTTGTTAGAATAACACCAAACATATCTATATATTGCACTCTGATTATGGTGTACACATATACATATGGACAGGTATAAAGATTTCTAGAAATTTTGATTTTATGTATCTTTAAATCTGTCTATATCCAGATATCTATATCTATACAGTAAATTTGGCCAGTAAGCTTCTAGCTAGCATTCTCTATTGAGAGTAATAAAATTTAATATCATTATCTACTTTCATGAAAACATAGTCTATCTTTGACTTATTGACAGCTTGTATCAACTTAACGGGCTGAAATCCAAAGGCCAAGGCAAACTGTGGCAGAGCAAGGAAAGAACAGATAAACAGACACATTCATAAGAAGCCTGTGTGAAGTGTCTCTAGTGTAAAAAATGCCATAAGGAGAAATACAATTCCACCTCGTTAGGTGTCATTTTGTCCGTGGGCTCTTCACAAATATGAATCTTAATACCACGGCTTTACCTTCCTTAAACAGAAATGGTCTAGAAAGAAAACAGGTTCTTGTTGGGGAAGAAAATGATACATACTTAGCAAGCTGGATAAATTTATGAACCAAAGAAATGTAACTGAAATAATTGGGACCTCCTCCCATGCCACCTCCTGAGTGAATGATGATTACATAATTGTTTTTCACTCTAGGCAGAAGCATTGTCATTAAAACTCATTAGTTGTCTTGCAATTTGCTTGCCTTCTGAAGAGAATTCATGTGAAAATAGTACCTGAAGGCTCATCTGGGCAGCACAGGGGCTGGCTTAGATACGTGGTGGAACAACGGGAAAGAACATTAGGAAACACAAAGCCAGCACATGTGTTATCACTGGCAATTTAGAACATAGCCTTCCAAACAATAATCCCAAACACTGCCTAAAAGAGCAAAAGCAGCTGAGAGAAATAGCCCAGATGTTTTCCTCTGCTTGTAAAAGAAAATACCACACAATAAATTGGGAGAGATGACATTAAAGTAGTCCAGGGTCTTAACGGAGTGAAAGATATCCATACAGCTTTTGTGCATTTTCTGCTGTACCATGGCGTGAGCTCCTCTGGATCTGGCCAGCTCATGTCGGAAAGTACACATCTGGAAACAGTGTCACAAATGCTCCAAAAGCTAATTCTTTCACTGATAAGTAGTTGCTTCTTTAGGAAAAATGAAATAGCACAAGTTTCTCAGTTAGGCAGATTATTTACCTCCAAGAAAAGTAAGGAGTTCCATGTATAATCTAAAATAACACAACAGAGAGCAATCAAAGCAGAGTTTTACTCTTTTGAGGGTAATGACAGTTAAGAGCATTTAGAAGCAGACTGGCCTAGGTTTATATGCCAGTTCTAGCATTTACTCAGCTTTGTGATGTTGAGCAGGTTAAAGAACCAGTTAGAACATCTGATGCGTCAGAGTCCTTGGTCTGACTTGTTTCAGTGAAGCCAGAACGCTGATGTGAGATCCTCTGTCATTTTATGGGTGTGTTCTGCTTATATCCTCTTAGATCTCTAACCATTTCCATGCACACCAGCTGGGTTTTCCTATGGCCAATACTGCTCTTGGGCTGCTGGAATCCACTTTGCCTATTGAAATACCTAGGAATTACCTACCCCCTAGGAGCATCATTACAGATTACTTAAGAGGGTAGGAATATGAATATCCCAGCTCTGCTTCCCCTTAGCAGGATAACTTAGATATGTGTGTTTTATTCCTTTTCCTAGAACTTCCCAGCTGGATTAAACTCCAGTTGCCCACTGAAGATAGCTGGCTTAATAATATGCCTGTATTGACTGCCTTATTTTCTGCATCTCATCTATCCCTTGATCTCCCAAATAAACTATGTGTATTCAGTTCTTATTTCAGGGTCTGCTTCTCAAGGGAACCCCACTAACATACACCCCTACTGAAATAATTCCCCCTCTGTGACGTTTATATGGAAAGGAAACACATCTCAAAAGTGAGGGGTACTGCAGATTAACATCAGCTGAAGCTTTTTCTTTTAAATCAGAATGCAGCTGCTTACTGGATGCATATCATGATGACTTCAGAATTATTAACCCTTCACTTGCTGAGTGTCTTCCACATTCTCCTGTGCTCTGCTCTGTATGTAGTGTGGGAGGAATTCAAGTTCAGAATGAACTACTTGGCACTATCTCCTCCCCTCAAACAGAACATGGTGATTGTGGGATATCACAAAACACTCTTTGCTAAAGCAACGTAGGGAAGATGAAACTTTTATGTTAAATAGGAAGTTCTAAGATGATAATGTAAATCAAATTTTGGTCTAAGAAAAATTTGAGATTATTTATGAAAACTACATTTTCAGCCTCAAGCCTCAGAAGAAGAGATTAATAGGTCTAAGGTAAAACCCAAGTATTTGCATTTTACATAAGTGTATCAGTTTTAAAACCTGGTCCCCAAATTTGTTGATGCTGCTTGTATGGAGAGCTGGATTCTGTCTCCTCTCCTTGACTCTGGATAAAGTCACTGCTTAACCAAGATCATACAGTAGAAGGGATGCTGTGCAGGTTTCTGGGCCTAGAATTTGAACAGTAGCTTCCACCTCTTGCCTCTTGGGATACTTATTGTTGGAACCAAGCCACAGTGCTATAAGGAAGCCAAGCAGCCATATGGTGAGGCCCTATGTAGGTTCCAGCCAACCAGCCAGCTCAAACCCAGCAACAAGCCCAAGACACATGAGTGAGAGAGTGGGCCTTCTGAGGATTCCAGCCCCTGGATATTAATCACCTTCAAGCAGCACCTGCTGAATCTGTGGAGCAGAGATAAGCCAAGCTTCCCAATCCCTTTCCAAATTGATGAATGAATGACTCTTGTTTTAAACCACTGAGTTTTGGTCTGGTTTGTTAAACAGTAATGATAACCAGAATAACAATTTATTCAGGTAACTCTTAAGTTTATGGACCATGTACTTTGAAAAATACTCTTTCTGATATCAAATGTCAGGAGATTATACAAAATGTATGGGGTAAAAACTATCAAAAAAAATAATGTGTTTTTTCCAAGATGGCTGACTTAGCGACATCAGATGCCAGTTCTACTCGGAAAGAAGATCAAAGTTACCGGTGAATGGACAAGTTTCAGATGGAAAACTGAGGGAAGAGAGCCAGAACCTGTCAGAGAGCGCAAAGGAAGAAGCTGGACTGCAGAAAAGGAAAGCAGCAAGAATATGGCAGAGATCAGCCCCTGCGGAACGTGGAGTGCTGCTGAAAGAGTAGGTGGGAGTGCTTCTCTGCTCCCCTCACTCCTCTGACCATCTGCTGACCACCAACTGTTGGGGAGCCCCTCCCCCCTGGTGACCCTGAGCAATGCTGTTAGTGGCAATTTGGGAACTTTCCAGGGAAGGAGACCTGGGTGGCCAGTTTGTGCAGGTGTGCCCACACTCTCTCATACCTGAACTGAGACAGCAGGTGCCATACTGGTTGTGCACCCATAGTGGGCCACTGCCCTGGCCAGGAATTCTCTGCCATTGAGTCACCACACCACCATACCTAACAACCTGCTTGGACTTCGGCAAGCACAGGGGACAGTGGGTCCCCAGGAAGCTGCAGAATTCCTGGAAATCTAATGGTCGGCATGGGCCCCCCTAAGGGAGGGGGGAGTGCAGCCCACCAGGGCCTCCCTTGGGAGAAAGGAGACAGGGGTGTGATGGTAATCACTGAAGGGCACAGCACTGATGTCCGGAAATGGAAGTGGAGAGAGGGTCATCTTCTATCCACCGCCCCAGTCCCATCCTCTGTTGCAGACACAGCAGTGGCTCTTCTCACTGGGGTGAGTGTGTGGACATGTGGAGAAAGTATTTTTTGTGCTTTTCATGCCAGCTCCACACCTCACTGAAATTGACCCTATGCCACTTGGATGCCAAAGGACTGGACCCAGCTACTCCTCCCTATGCAGAGTGGCAATGTCTTGGCAAAGAAGGACAGAAAAATTACAGAGCTGCCTACTCTGGACTAGGGGAAGGGGCAAAGCCTCTTTAATTCATTTTGGTGGTAGCCATCAGAGGGGCATATCTGTTTCCTGCAGCCACACTGTAGTCAGGAATCAAAGGTCACAGTCTTTATGAATTCAAGTTCATAAGTCCTGCAACAGGGGTATGATAGGGAAGTGGGTTGCACTCCTGCCTGCTCTGGATGAGGAGTTGGTGAATCCCTCCTGCTCCTTTCTCCAAGACCTTAGCACACCTCAACACAATCTTTTCCTACCCCACTACCCTGCATCAGACAAGGTGTTTTCTTTTTTATTCATTAATTTACTTTTTATTACACTTTAAGTTCTAGGGTACACGTGCACAACGTGCAGGTTTGTTACATATGTATACATGTGCCATGTTGGTGTGCTGCACCCATTAACTCATCATTTACGTTAGGTATTTCTCCTAATCCTATTCCTCCCCCTTCCCCCCACCCCACGACAGACCCCAGTGTGTGGTGTTCCCCACCCTGTGTCCAAGTGTTCTCATTGTTCCGTTCCCACCTATGAGTGAGAACATGCAGTGTTTGGTTTTCTGTCCTTGCAATAGTTTGCTCAGAATGATGGTTTCCAGCTGCATCCATGTCCCTACAAAGGACATGAACTCATCTTTTTTTACAGCTGCATAGTATTCCATAGTGTATATGTGCCACATTTTCTTAATCCAGTCTATCATTAATGGACATTTGGGTTGATTCCAAGTCTTCGCTATTATGAATACTGCCTCAGTAAACATACGTTCATGTGTCTTTACAGCAGCATGGTTTATAATCCTTTGGGTATCTACCCAGTAATGAGATGGCTGGGTCAAATGGTATTTCTAGTTCTAGATCCTTGAGGAATTATCACACTGTTTTCCACAATGGTTGAACTAGTTTACAGTCCCACCAACAGTGTAAAAGTGTTCCTATTTCTCCACATCCTCTGCAACACCTGTTGTTTCCTGACTCTTTAATGATCGCCATTCTAACTGGTGTGAGATAGTATCTCATTGTGGTTTTGATTTGCATTTCTCTGATGGCC
>NW_012101076.1:326427-412180 GCF_000951045.1 Mandrillus leucophaeus
CCAATGGAACAGAACAGAGCCCTCAGAAATAATACCACACATCTACAACCATCTGATCTTTGACAAACCTGACAAAAACAAGAAATGGGGAAAGGATTTCCTATTTAATAAATGGTGCTGGGAAAACTGGATAGCCATATGTAGAAAGCTGAAACTGGATCCTTTCCTTACACCTTACACAAAAATTAATTCAAGATGGATCAGCGAAGCTGTTTTCAATCTTCATCAGCCCCCCTGAGGATAAGCTGGCTTTTACTCTTAAGCACCACCAGTGTGGCTGCGGGCCATGGATATTGCTTCAGTTCAGTAAGCCTGAACTGCACTACCAAAGATCCTGCTGTCAGCAGGGCTTAGTGCTAGTCCAGAGATAAGCTTCTTGAGTCCTCTACACCCTCAGCCATGCGGGAGATAGTGTGTAAGCTCATACAATATGTAACTTCAACAAACAGCATCTGAGAAAGCACACAGAAGCTATCCACAACCAAGGAACCCAAACAGAGCCTTAGGCCTCTGAAAGCACCCGGAAACAAAGCCAAATAATCATACACAACATACTCCACAGTCATACCCTCAAGGAAAAAAAGAATAAAAATATTTAGAAGTCTCATCCAAATGATTGCAAATTCAAAAATAAGAAGGAGCAGCTCCCTCAGATGAGAAAGAATCAGTGCAAGAACTCTGACAATACAAGAAGCCAGAGTATTTCGACACCTAGGATTGCACTATCTCTCTAGCAATGGATGTTAATTAAATTGAAAAGTCTAGAATGACAAAGAATTCAAAATATGGATTTCAAAGTAACAGAATGAGGTCCAAGAGAAAGTTGAAATTCAACATACACAAAAGAAACAGAAAAATGACTCAGGATATGAAAGATGAGATAGTTGTATTAAGAAAAAATGAAATAGACCATCTGGAATTGAAAAATTCACTACAGGAATTTCAAAATACAATTGGAGGCTTTAAACAATAGACTAGATAAAGACTAGAAGAAAGAATTTAAGAGCTTGAAGACCAGTCTTTTGTATTAACCCCATCAGACAAAAACAAAAACAAAAAGATTGAAAAAATGAACAAAGCTCTCAAGAAATAGGGGATTATGTAAAGTGACCAAACCTACACATTTTCGGCATTTTTGAGAGAGAAGATGAAAAGGTAAGAAACTTAGATTACATAATCAAAGGAATACTTCAGGAAAACGTCCCTGATCTTGCTAGATTGATCAACATTCAGATATGAGAAATTCAGAAAATACTTGCAAGATACTATAAAAGACAACCATTTCCAAGTTATAGTCATCTGACTGTCCAAGATCAATGCAAAAGAAAAAATCTTAAAGGCTGATAAAGAAAAGGATCATATTACTTGTAAAGGAAATTCCATCAGACTGACAATAGAATTCTCAGCAGAAACTTTACAAACCAGAAGAGATTGGGGGCCTAATTTTAGCCTTTTTAAAGAAAAAAAAATGCCAGCCAAGAATTTCATATCCTGCCACACTAAGCTTTATAAATGAAGGAGAAATAAAGTCCTTCTCAGGCAAACAAATGCTAAGGGAATCAATCACCACCAGAATGGGCCTACAAGAGATGCTCAAAGAAGTTCAAAACATGGAAACAAAAGAACTATACTTGGTATCATAAAAGCACACATAAGTACAAAGCTTACAGATCCTATAAAGCAATTATACAATTCAGACTATGAAGAAACTAGGTAACAAAAATATGACAGGAACAAAACCTCACATATCAATATTAACCTTGAACATAAGTGGCCTAAATGCTGAAAAGACATAGAGTGGCAAGTGGGATAAAACAACAACAACAACAACAACAACAACAACAACAACAAGGTCCAACCTTTTGCTGCCTTCAAGAGACACATCTGCATGTGTAATAACACCCATGGTCTCAAAATAAAGGGATGGAGAAATATCTATCATGCAAACAAAGACAAAAAAGAGCAGAGGTTGCTATTCTTGTATCAGATAAAACATACTCTAAAGCAACAACGGTAAAAAGAAGAAGGCCATTATATCATGACAAAGGGTTCAATTCAATGGGATTTTACTATCCTCAATATATATGCACCCAACATTGGAGCACCCAGATTCATAAAACAAATACTGCTAGACTTCAGAAAAGAGATAGACAGACATACAATAATAGTGGGAGATGTCAACACCCCACTGATAGCACTAGATAGATCATCAAGGCAGAAAACTAACAAAGAAACTCTGTACTTAAATTGAACTTTTGAACGAATAGTCCTAATAGACATATACAGAATACACCACCCAACAACCACAGCTTATACATTTTTTTTCTCATCTGTGCATGGGACATTCTCTAAAATTAACTACATGCTCAGTCATAAGGCAAGTCTCAATAAATTTAAAAAATCAAAATCATATCAAGCATTTTCTCAGACCACAGTAGAATACAATTAGAAATCAATAGAAAGAGAACTCTCAAAACTACACAAGTACTTGGAATTGCTCCTGAATGACTTTTGGATAAACAACAAAATTAAGGCAGAAGTCAACAAAAATGAAACTAATGTGAATAGAGACACAATATACCAAAACCTCTGGGATACAGCAAAAGCCATACTAAAAAGGAAGTTTATAATGCTAAAGCCTATCTAAAAAAGATAGAAAAATCTCAAATTAACAACCTAATGTCACACCTAAAGGAACTAGAAAAATAAGAACAATCCAAACCCAAAGCTAGCAGAAGAAAAGAAATAAAAAAGGCCAGAGCAGAACCAAATGAAATTGAGACCGAAAAACCCACACAAAATGAAAAGATGGTTTTTGAAAGAATAAACAAAATGAGTAGATCACCAGCTAGATTAATCAGAAAAAAGAGAGAAGATTCAAATAAGCATAATCAGAAATGACAAAGTATAATGAGGTGACATTAGGACTGATACCACAGAAATACAAAAAATCCTCAGAGACTGTTATGAACATCTCTATGCATACAAATGAGAAAATCTAGAGAAAATGGATAAGTTCCTGGAAATACACAACCTCCCAAGATTGAAGTAGAAAGAAATTGAAACCTAGAGCAGATCAATAACAAGTTATGGAATTGAATCAGTAATGAAAAAATCTGCCCACCAAAAGAACTACAAAAAGCCCTGCATCAGATAGATTTGCAGCCACATTCCACCAGATGTACAAAAAAGAGCTGGTACCAGTCTTACAGAAGCCATTCCAAAAAAATCAAAGAGGAGGGCTTCCTTTCTAACTCATTCTACAAAACCAGTATCATACTGATACCAAAATCTGGCAAGGACACAACAACAAAAGAAAACTACAGGCCAATATTCCTGATGAATATAGATGCAAAAATCCTCAACAAAATACTAGCAAAACAAATTCAGCAGCACATCAAAGGGATAATTCATCACGATCAAGTGGGTTTTATTCCTGAGATGCAAGGATGGTTGAACAAATGCAAATCAATAAATGTGATTCACCATATAAACAGAATTAAAAACAAAAACCGTATGATCATCTCAATAGAGGCAGAAAAAGCACTTGTTAAAATCCAACATCCCTTCATGATAAAAATTTTCAACAAAATGAAATCATATCCTCTGCAGCAACATGAATGCAGCTGGAGGCCATTATCCTAAGCAAATTAATGCAGAAACAGAAAACCAAATACCACTTGTTCTCACTTATAAGTAAGACCTAAATATTGGGTACTCATGGACATAAAAATGGCAGCCATAGACACTGGGGACTACTTGGTGGGGGGGAAAATGGGGAGGGGGCAACAGTCGAAAAACTAACTGTTGTTGTACTATGCTCAGTACCTGGGTGACAGGATCATTCGTATCCCAAACCTCAGCATCATACAATACACCCAGGTAACAAACCTGCATATGTACTCCCTGAATTTACAATAAAAGTTGATAAAAAGCTTCAGCAAACCAGGCCTTGAAGGAACAAACCTCAAAATAATAAGAGCTATGTATGACAGACTCATAGGCAACATCATCCTGAATGAGCAAAAGTTGAAAGCATCCGCCTAAGAACTGGAAAAAGATAGGGATGTCCACTGTTACCACTTCTATTCAACATAGTACTGAAAATGCTAGCCAGAGCAATCAAGCACAAGAAAGAAATAAAAGACATCCAAATAGGAAAAGATGAAATCAAATTATCTGTCTTCACTGATGATATAATCCTATACCTAGAAAACTATAAATATTCCTCCAAAAGACTCCCAGACCTGATAAATGACTTCAGGAAAGTTTCAGGATACAAAGTCAACACACAAAAATCAGTAACATTTCTATATACCAATAATGGTCAAGCTGAGAAACAAATCAGGAACTAATCCTATTTACAATAGCCACACACACACACAAAAAATACCAAGCAATACATTTAACCAAGAAGGTGAAAGATCTCTGTAAGGAGATCTACAAAACACTGATGAAAGAAATAATAGATGAACAAACTAATGGAGAAACATTCTGTGGTCATGGATCGAAAGAATCAATATCATTAAAATGACCATACTCTGCAAAGCCATCTATAGATTCAGTGCTATTCCTATCAAATTACCAACATAATGTTTTACAGAATAAGAAAAAACATTTAAAATTCATATGAACCTAAAAGGAGCCCAACTAGTCAATGAAATCTTAAGCAAAAAGCACAAAGCCAAAGGCATTACATTATCCAACTTCAAACTATACTACAAGTCTATAGTAACCAAAACAGCATGGTGCTGGTATAAAAACAGACACATAGATCAATGAAACAGAATGGAGAACTCAGAAATAAAGCCACACATCTACAAACAACTGATATTTGACAAAGTCAACAAAAATAAACTATGGGTAAAGGACATCCTGTTCAGTAAATGGTGCTGGGAATACTGGCTAACCATATGCAGAAGAATGAGACTGGACCCTATCTCTTAGCATGTACAAGAATTAGCTCAAGATAGCTTAAGACTTAAATGGAAGACTGAAACTATAAAAACCCTAGAAAAAGCAGAGGAAAAGCTCTTCTGGACATTGGCCTCCACAAAGAATTTATGACTTAAGATCTTAAAAGCAAATGCAACAAAAACAAAAACAGACAAATATGACTTAATTAATTATAAAGCTTCCACACAGCCAAAGAACTATCAATAAACAATCTATAGAACTGCAGAAAATTTTTGCAATCTACCCATCTGACAAAGGTCTACTATCCAACATTTAAAATTAAGCATTTAGAGAACTTCAATTTACGAGAAAAACACAACCCAATTAGAAAGTGGGCAAAGAACATGAACAGATACTTTTCAAAAGAAGACATACAGATGGCCACAAGCATATGAAAAAATGCTCAACATCGCTGATTGTTAGAGAAATGCAAATCAAAATCACAATGAGGTACCATCTCACACCAGTCAGAATGGTTACTATGTAAAAGCAAACAACAACAACAACAACAAACATGCTGGCGAGGTTGCAGAGAAAAAGGAATGCTTGCTTATACATTGTTGTTGGGAGTGTAAATCAGTTCAACCATTGTGGAAGACAATGGCAATTCCTCAAAGACCTAAAACAGAACTGCCATTTGACCCAGCAATCCCATCACTGGGAATGTACCCAAAGGAATATAAATTGTTCTGTTATAAAGACGCATGCACATATATGTTCACTGCAGCACTATTCACAATAGCAAAGATATGGTATCAATCTTAATGCCCATCAATGGTAGACTAGAAAAGGAAAATGTGGTACGTATACAAAATGGAATAATATGGTACCATAAAAAAGAACAAGATTAAGATCATGTCCTTTGTAGGAACAGGGATGGAGCTGAAGGCCATTATCCTTAGCAAACTAATGCGGGAACAGAAAACCAAATATCGCATTGTATTAGTCCATTCTCATGCTGCTATAAAGAAATACCCGAGACTGGGTAATTTATAAAGAAAAGACGTTTAATTGACTCATAGTTCTGCGTGGTTTGGGAGGGCTCAGGAAACTTACAATCATGGCAGAAGGCACCTCTTCAAAGGGCAGCAAGAGAGAGAATGAGTGCAAGCAGCGGGAATGCCAGATGCTTATAAAACCATCAGATCTCATGAGACTCATTCTTTATCATGAGAACAGCCTAAGGGGGGAAACTGCCCCCGTGATCCAATTACATGCCCTTGGCATGTGGGGATTATTACAATTCAAAGTGAGATTTGGGTTGGGACACAGAACCAAACCATATCACGTATGTTTTCACTTATAAGTGGGAGCTAAATGATGAGAGCATGTGGACACATAAAGGGGAACACCACACACTGGGGCCTATAGGAGGGTGGAGGGTTGGAGTAGTAAGAGTATCAGAAAACTAACTAATTGGACTAGGCTTAATACTTGGTGACAAAATGATCTGTACAAGAAACCTCCATGACACAAGTTTACCTATACAACAAACCTGCACATGTACCCTGGAACTTAAAGGTTAAATTAAAAACAGAGAGGACATACATGCAGCCAACAAACATATGAAAAAATACTCAATGTCACTAATCATCAGAGAAATGCAAATTAAAACCACAGTGAGATATTATCTCACACCAATCAGAATGGCTATTTTTAAAAAGTAAAAAAAAACAACAGATGATGGCAAGGTTGCAGAGAAAAGGGAAAGCTTATACACTGTTGGTAGGTATGCAAATTAGTTCCGTGTGGTAAACAGTCTGGAGATTTCTCAAAGAACTAAAAGCAGAACTACCATTCAGCCCTGCAGTCCCTCTATTGGATATCTACCCGAAGGAAAAGAAACCATTTAATCAAAAAGACAGCTTGCACTTTTATGTTTATTGCAGCCCTATTCACAATAGCAAAGTCATGGAATCAACCTAAGCGTCAAGCAAGAGTAGACTGGGTGAAGAAAATGTGGTGTTTAGTTTTTTAAAAAACATGATGTTTAATGTTTAAAAGAAAATGTGGTATTAATATATACCATGGACTACCACACAACCATAAAAAAGAATGAAATCATGTCTTTTGCAGTAACATGGATGTAGGTGGAGACCATTATCTTAAGTGAAATAACTCAGAAACAGAAAATAAATTATCACGCGTTCTGCCTTAAAAGTGGGAGCTAAACAATGGGTACTCTTGGACATTAAGATGGCAACAATAGACACTGAGGACTCTAAAAGTGGGAGATTAAGAAAGGGGCGAGGTTAAAAGTCTACCTTTTGGGTGCTATGTTCACTACTTGGGTGATAGGTTCACTCGAAGTCCAAACCCCATCATTATGCAATATACTCGTGTAACAAACATGCGCATGTAACCCCTGAACCTATAATTAAAAAAAAAAACAAGAAAAAGAGAAAATGATGTGATCAATGGTTATATGCAGGGAAGAAAGTATTTTAATATGAGGTCTCAATCAATAATATGGAGAGCATGAACCTCAGTCTACACATTCAGATATATAGAAGAAATAACTTTTTAAATTTTGGTAAGGTAACATAATTTTTTTTTTCCCTTATTCCATTTTTCTGCAGTGCTGAGGCACTGGGAGTTTCTGATCTTGGCTACCATTTATTCACCCTGTGGTAACTACAGACATTTCCTTGGTCCTATGTCCACTATGATCACTGCTTAGGGTTTCTAGTCCGTGACTGCAAGAACAAGGCTCTTTGAAGTCCAGCTTTCTGAGCTGCTTCTGTCCCTGGTCAGCACAACAGGACAACATGCTGGTGCAGGGCAGTCCAAGGGTTGCCCAAGGCCCAGTGGTCACACTTTGCAGCTGTTTCTACTCTGCATCATGCTGCCTTCTTCGTGCCCCAAATGGAAGAGTGAAGTGGGTAAATGAATGAAGTGTACCAGTTGTAAGATAAAAGGTGCTATCACTATTTAGCTCCATCTAATTGTTGCCATAAAGGAATTTGGGCTCAGGGTGCCAGATAGTCTGATATTTAAAGAAAATCCTGAAGTGATCATTGTTATGTGGTATCTCCTGGTATTAACTGCATATAACAAAGACAAAATTTAAAAGTATATTAAGGTGAAATGAAACATATCTGTCGGCCAGCTTTACAGCCTGCCAGTTTGTAAGCTCTGACTTAATTTTATGTGTGTGTGGGTTGAGGGGGAGGGGATATAAAGAGCAAAGCAGAACAAAGAATAAAAAGAAATATTGGAACCAAAGCTTGATCCAGGAGTTTTTTTTTTTTTTTTTTTTTGAGACGGAGTCTCGCTGTGCTCCCAGCCTGGAGTGCAGTGTCATGATCTCGGCTCACTGCAAGCTCCGCCTCCCGGGTTCACGCCATTCTCCCGCCTCAGCCTCCCAAGTAGCTGAGACTACAGGCGCCCGCCACCACGCCCGGCTAGTTTTTTGTATTTTTAGTAAAGACGGGGTTTCACCATGTTAGCCAGGATAGTCTCGATCTCCTGACCTCGTGATCCACCCGCCTCGGCCTCCCAAAGTGCTGGGATTACAGGCTTGAGCCACCACGCCCGGCCGATCCAGGAGTTTTTAAAAAATATTATCCCCGTGAAAAAGAGGGAATAAAGGATAATATAAAACTTAAAGAAAACGACATTTTTCAATCTGGTTTCAAATGAGGGCAGTTTCTATGTGTCAAATAATCATCCAGTCAATAAATAGTGCCTTGCCTAGAGTTCAGAACCCAGAGTCTGGGACGACCTAGGGTGTTACAACTGAAAAGGAGGTAGGAATGGAAAGAGAACTCAATAGGAGAGGGCTGTGAGACTCCAAGAAGTCAGTTTACAGAGATGTAAGCAAGCAGGCTTTCTTCTCTGATGACAATTTTGAATGTTAGGTTTATCTTCCGACTGAAAAGGAAAAGCAATTGAAATTCACAAGCATTTCTTTACTTACTTTGAATATGATACCATTCAGAGAGTAATCACGAACCCTCCCACTCAGACATAATCACCGTTCTCTGAGTTTAGCTCCTAAAATGTTAATTAAAACAATATGTTAAACTTAGGGTCTAAAAAATGAGCAAGGGACAGAGGAATGCAAGGCTTGCTAGATGAATATAGGTCACTGGGGAGCCAATGAGGAAGAAGATTTCTACACAGCTGTCCCTTGTGCTGTCAGTCAGCCTTCTAGAGCAATGCTGTAGCTTTACTGGGAAAGGGCCAGATTCAAGATCACATACACTTTAGGAGATAGGCCAGGGAGTTGGTCTAAAGTTCTCCATACTATGAGATCTACCTTTCCTTTTGGATGGCATGCAAGAGGGCATCTGAGGAATGCACAAGAGTAAAGAAGTATTTATAGTTAAAGCTCTTGTTGAAGGCGAGAAAAACAAAACAAAGTCCAAAACCAACTCTAACAGATCTAAAACAAGAGTAGAAACATTTGCTCACATAATAGAACAGTCAAGGATAGGATTGTTGTAGCTCTCTCCAGGGTCTCAAATGATCTTATCAGGACTTAGTTACTCTTCTCTCTCGACCCTAACTAGACACTTGCCCAGAAGTTCCAGGTTAACACTGAAATTTCAGGTTCAAGTTCAATGGAAAAGAGAGCATCACATCCCAGTGGTTCAAAACTAAGCTCCAAAATTAACTCTGATTGCACCAAAACAAACTGCATGCCAACACTTGATTCAATCCTGTGACTAAGGGAATATTAGCACTTTGACTGGCTGGGACTAGGTCAGGCCGAATAATTCAACATTGGAGATTTTCTGCATTTTTTTTTTTTTTAAATCCCACCTGTTCTTTTTCTCTTTATACTTTAGTTTGAGTCCTTTGCATTGATCTATCTTTCAGTTAATGGAAATTGTGTCCTATCGACTGTTTAAATCAATCTGTTGCATTCTTACTTTCATATATTACATTTTAAAATTTTAGAATGTCCATTTGATTCTTTTGTTATAGATTCACCCCAGACATGTACAAGCATGTTTAAAGAAGCATTCTTCAAAATAGATAAAACTAGAACCTCAATACTTTTTAAAAATTATGTTAATAATCTTAATTATTCTTATATATATAAAATAATATATAGAGACCCTTGCCAAAATAAGGCCTCAAAAATTGATTTAAGACTTAGAATTGTTCCTCTCCATGAAAATCATTAGTAAAAGGAGAAACATTTATATGATCTGTAAAGAAACTGGAGAATCAAAATAATTTCTATAAAAAGTAGAATAGATAAATTATCTGTTATATTCATAGAATGAGATACCACATCGTAATGAAAATGAATGAACTATAACTACATCCAATATCATGGATGAAAGTTAAAAACTTAAGACAAAGCAGGCAAGTTATTCACCCTGTGACAACTACTGACATTTTCTTGGTCCTATGTCCCCTAACGGGTCATTGCTTAGGATTTCTAATCCCTGACTGCAAGAACAAGGCTCTTTGAAGTCCAGCATTCTGAGCTGCTTCTGTTCCTGGTCAGAACAACAGGACAACATGCTGGTGCAGGGCAGTCCATGGGCTTCCCAAGGACCAGTGGTCATACTTTGCAGCTGTTTCTACTCTGTATCGTGCTGCCTTCTTCGGGCTCCAAGTGAGTGAAGTGGAATCACAAAATAATGTGTGATTACATTTATGTAAAGTTCAGAAACAGACTAAAATAGCTAGGGACCTATATTAAAGTAGCAAAAATATAACTAAAAGCAAGGAAACAATTATGAACAAAGCCAGGATACATACTTTTGGATAGATATAGTATATTTTGCAATAAAGAAAGCATACAATAAAGGAAAGAGGTAATCACGGGTTTTGGCAAACTCATGAGAACATAAGCAGTTTACTTCTGCCTTTTACCTCTATAGTGTCTTCTGCTGCCTCCTTTCAACACTGTCACAAACTTTCTACAGTGATGCTCTCTCTTTGTGGCCTGAACTCTCCACTCCTGTCCTAGACAAGTGGTAAGTAATGGTTTCTCCTGCAGCCCTCTGTCACTGGACAGAAAAGTCAGTGTGTACTCTAGAAAGAGTTATTCACATGTCTCTATAATCAGTATGATAGATAGGTTCCAGGAGCAAATATGAGATAAGCCATAGCTGCAAGGAAGCTGGAAATAAGACAAATGAGATTGTGCCCTGGGAGTCACACTATAAAATCAGATAATGAATTTAAACAGATTTGTAAATTCCTGCTAAATAATAGGTAAGATTCTTTTAGTATTTGCTAAGGCTAATTTGTGAAAATTATTACATACATAATCCTTACAACAATTTTGCAAATTAAATGAGGTTATTTTCTTAATATTGCAATGGAAGAAACTGATTTTTGGACATTTTCAGTGAAGTCCTCAAGGTCACATGGCCAGAAAGTGGCAGAACTGAGATCGTCTAGCTCTCAAGCCCTTGTCCTGAACTCTCACATTATAATATCCTTACAAAGAAGGTGCAGTGGCTCCCAGGCCTGAGCAAGACTGGAGAATTTCATCATCCATGATATAATTTAGCAACAGAAGTGTGGCCAATCAGAGTGACTTGGGAGGCCCAATCTGGGCATATTTCAGGAAGAGAAGGTCCTGCCAATCGACTGTTTCTCATGATCCTTTAGGGTTAAGGATATTTCTACAGGCAGCGTGGATAGATCAGGCTTTCTTAGCCTCATGATACTAGACATTTTAATTATGCAGATAATCTCTTGTCCTCTGAATTCTTGTTTAGCAAGCAGCTTTCTGATTATAAGTTGACTTTCCAAGAAAAACACATTAGAATTTGGAGTCTGTGTCAATGTGAATATTCTGGTGTGTGTGAGAGCTTTTATTTATCATTGTCTACAAATACATTGGCATTCTTATTTGCACAAAAGTTTTGTGAGTTATGTAAATGTGAATTTTCTCATTAGAGGTTGGATTTTGAAAGCTGGATCTACAAAAATCTGATTTCTGAGTCTAGAAGACTGAAGACCGGTCTCTGAACATTGGCAAATTCATTAAAGTAAAGTTATTATGTAAAACCTTTTGAACAATAAGCCACTGACCCTTTTGTATTCAGAATTTAAACCTGGTGTGGGTTTTAGCTTTTCTACTTAACTCCCGTAAATGTATCAGTTCACTTTATCTGGTGACTGTCACACTATAAGGCAGAATAAACCATGAAGTCATTAAATTTCAGTAAAGTGATATGGTAGGGAGAGGTTCAGAGGAGTGCTGTAGACGGAATTATTTTCCACCCCAAATTCCCATGTTAAAGCTCTAACCTCTGCTGGGTGTGGTGGCTCACGCCTGTAATCCCAGCACTTTGGGAGGCAGAGGTGGGCGGATCACGAGGTCAGGAGATTGAGATCATCCTGGCTAACACAGTGAAACCCCATCTCTACTAAAAATACAAAAAATTAGTCGGGCGTGGTGGCAGGCGCCTGTAGTCCCAGCTACTGGGGAAGCTGAGGCAGGAGAATGGCGTGAACCCGGGAGGTGGAACTTGCAGTGAGCCGAGATGGTGTCACTGCACTCCAGCCTGGGCGACAGAGCGAGACTCCGTCTCAAAAAAACAAACAACAACAACAACAACAACAAAAAGCTCTAACCTCCAACATGATGATATTTGGAGGTGGAACCTTTTGGGAGGTAATAGGTTATGAGGAACTCATGAGGGTGGGGTCCTCTTGATGAGATTAGTGCCCTTATAAGAAGAGACGTCAGAGAGAGCTTGCTTCCATTCTCTCTGTGTGCACAAAGAGGTCACGAAACCACACAGTGAGACGGTTGACATAGATAAGCAAGGACATCTATAATGCCCTCACTAGAACTTGACCATACTGACACCCTGATCATGGGTTTCTATCTTCAACAACTGTGAGAAAATAAATTTCTGTGGTTTAAGCCACCCAGGCTATAATATTTTGTTATGGCAGCCTTAGCAGACTAATCCAAGGGGTCAATGGAAAATAAGGAGGCAATTTTCCTTTGAGTGACTGAGATGCTATGGCAGGGGTAGGACAGGCTCAAGAGACCTAAAAGGTCAGCCCAGGAACATAAAGAACCCAGAGAACATCATCTTAAAAAGAAGAAATTTGAAAAATTCCCTTTGCTTCATTTAGGACTGTCTTATATTTGGTATTCTGCACCAGGCCTCTCCTCTTAGATTTTTCTGTTTTCTGCATCTGTTTTATTCAGTGGAAGAGTTGCACTAGTGTCATCAACACTCAGAGCACTTTTAGAAAGTAAAAAATTTGACTCACTAAAAATGCTTCATTACATAGTATTCCTTTCACAGACCATTCTTTCCTTTCTGGAAAAGAATCAGGTTATAAAACCCAGGGAATGCAGTTAGCAGGACATTTAAATGGTGTTTGATTTTTTAAAAGCCGAAGCATCCGACCATGGTTTTTCCAAGTCAAACAGCAGTTTTAAAACTAAGAAGCTTTGAAGTCAGAGACCTGTAACGCTGTGAGCTACTCTCTTTCTCCTGCTCTCTCTCCTGAAATAGTAGGTGAGATCAGATGAGAAAATTCATACAGATACTGTTTGTGTTTCTCAACATAGAAGGTCATTTCTTAAGCGTCTGCCCTATAAACCTTACTTGGGTTCTATAATGCACTGAGACACTTTTTTGAAATATATAAGAAAAAAATTCAGTGGGCTGAGGAAAACTTATGTAACCACACTGTTATTACTTTTAAACATGAAAAATGTCATTTTCCCTTTACTTTTCAAATAATGAACAGAAAGACCCAGGCTTTCTGAAGGTTACCTAGCAAGCCAAGACCAACACTGATTTTAAAGTCACAAAGATAGAGGCCTCTTTAAAGAATGCAAAGTCCCCAATAATAACAGCTATCTTTTATGTTGTACCTACAACATACCAATTACTTTACTTGCTATCTTACTTTATTTTTCACTGTTGCAGGATACCCTCAATGAGATATTTGTAATGGATAAATAAAGTGAAGTTCAGAGTGATTAAGTAACTGGACCAAGACACATTACTCATTAAGAGGCTGTGTCAGAATATAAAACTAACTCTCTGACTCTGAAATCCACCTTCTCTCCACTATGCCATGTGAGCTGCATAATAATATCTATATTTCTGGACACACTCAGTAAATCTGTTAATAACTACATTTTAATTTTAGAATAGTAGAGAACTTTCAGTGAGACTAAGAATGATACAATGACTTGAATGTTTTTTATAACCATAGACATTTTTTTTTTCTAAGCAAAGCTGATTTTTAAAAATGGTAATACGTGTTTGCCAGGAAGGCAGAAAAGCTAGAGACATTGAGGACTGTGTTTTACCGGAAGGTTCTAATCATGCCATGGTAACCAAACATTAAGGTACTGACCTGCATAACTAACAGTGATCATAATAATGCACACTTACAGAGTACTTTTCAGGTTGGAGATAAGTTGTTTGGAAGAAGACAAGACAACTGGATCAGAAAAGAAGCCACACCATATAGGGAGATTAGCTTTCTCTGGGAAATGCTTAGATCAAAGTTTCTATAGAGACTGTGAGGAATTCTATGTTACCAATTGTCACCAGGAAAGCAGTCTACCGCAAAATGCAATAAATACAAAAGGAGTTGGAAATTGGGAATTGGCTTGTTATAACAATGTGTGAAATGAAGAGTGCTGAAGTGGAGGTAGTTAAAAATAATCAGAGTGGGAGGAGTATTACCTGAGGAAATAGAGGTATAAGGGTGGATTTGTGAGCAGTCTACTGCATTAAAGAAAGAAGGGCGTTTGGTCTGTTTGACAGATCTATCGCCACAGGGAAGGAAAGTGGTCCATTAGTTTGCTTTATCTTCATAATGCTCCCAGGATAATCCAACTCCTTGGCCCTGTTTTTACACTCTCTAAGCAACCTTCTGATGGTAACTGGGTTTCCCAAATAGATTTCTTTCCTTGGAAGGAAATGAGTAGACAGACTGGCATGATTCGATCTGCTTGGCAGTGTGATCTCTCACTGTAGATTAAGATTTTGGCTTGGGTGATGGGTGCACCAAAATCTCACAAATCACCACTAAAGAATTTAATCATGCTTTGGGAGGCCGAGACGGGCGGATCACGAAGTCAGGAGATCGAGTCCATCCTGGCTAACCCAGTGAAACCCCGTCTCTACTAAAAAAATACAAAAAACTAGCTGGGCATGGTGGCGGGCGCCTGTAGTCCCAGCTACTCGGGAGGCTGAGGCAGGAGAATGGCGTAAACCCGGGAGGCAGAGCTTGCAGTGGGCTGAGATCCGGCCACTGCACTCCAGCCTGGGCGACAGAGCGAGACTCCGTTTCAAAAAAAAAAAAAAAAAAGAATTTATTCGTGCAAGCAAATATCACCTGTACCCCAATAACTTATGGAAAAAAATATTTTGGCTCCTGTATTTGGTATAATTGAGTGATTCGAGTCGGGTCTCCTTGGGCCTGACTTCTCAAGGCCTTGAGTCTATAGAACTGACAATAGCAACCACTTACATTTGTATAGTAGTTTATAGTTGATAAGCCTTCTGACCGATGTCATATCATTTAATCACAATGTGTCTGTGAGTTAGTTATTATGATCTCTGTCTAATAAGACTTGAAAAAGTTAAGTGAATTTCTCAAGGTCATCTAGTAAGAGGAATACAAGACACAAAACCTAGTGCTTCTGAGGCTACATTCAGAGCTTCTGCACTACCAGGGACAGGTGAGTACACAAATGTGTAAGAACTCATGACATTGAGTTTGCAACAAATTGCAGGCTTACCAATATCTTGCTACAAGAGATATTGTAGCAATATCCTTTATCTGTTTCTAGAAAAAGGAGGTATTTTTTTAAGCTTATTTAACTGTCACCTCCAATTTCCCCATTCTCCATCTAGCCATAGGAAACCCACTAACCAGAAACCTACTTTCTGACTCTATAGATTTGCCTATTTTTGACATTCCACATAAATGGAATCGTACAATGTGTGGTCCTTTGTGTCTGGCTTCTTTCACTTAGTATAATGTTTTCAAGGTTCATCCAAGTTGCAGCATGTATCAGTGTTTTAATCCTTTTTTATTGTCAAATAATATTCCATTGTGTGGATCTACCACAGTTGGTTATCCAGTCATCAACTAGTGGGCATTTTGGTTGTTTCCACTTTTTGACTATTGTGAATAGTGCTGCTATAAACCTTCATGTACAAGTTGTCTTGTGAACCTGTGTTTTCATTTATTTGGGGTATATAACTAATATATAGATATTGCTGTATATTAGTTATATAGAGTGGAATTGCTGGATTATATAACTCCATATGTTTAACCATTTAAGAACTGCCATATTGTTTTCCAAAGTGGCTATTCATATTATATTCCTACCAACAGTATATGAGAGCTCCAATTTTCCATAGGCTTACCAATACATGTTGTTATCTGACTTTTTGATTATAGCTATCCTAGTGGGTATGAAGTGGTGTCTCATTATGATTTTGATTTATATTTCCCTGATGGCTAATGATGCTGAACATCTTTTTATATGCTTACTGGTCCTTTGTGTATCTTCTTTGGGGAAATATGTATCCAAATCCTTCGTCCATTTTCAAATGGGGTTGTTTGTCTTTTTATTACTGAGTTGTACCAGTTCTTTGTATATTCTGGATATGAGTCCCTTATCAAATACATAATTTGAAAAAACTTTAGTCTCATTTTATAGGTTGTCTTTCACTCTCTTGACTGTGTCCTTTGTTTTACAATAGTTTTTAATTTTGATGATAACCACCAATGTATCTATATTTTTCTTTTATTATTGTGCTTTTGGTGTAAGGATGGATATTTTTGGATAAGGAAAAAAGTTGATTACATGTTTAAATGGCATTATTACTTCAAGGTAAAGTATAAAAGAAAGCACAGTTTCTGAGGATAAGTGTCTGCTTTTATAGAGTTTGCATTGTGATGAAAGGAAAAGTAAAGAAAGAAAAAAAGATAGAACACAATAAGGAAAGGACAGAAAAAGGGTTAAGGGTAAATATTAAAACAAATTTCAACCATACCTTACTCCTAGCAATGTTTATTATTGTCCCATTTCTTTGTAGAACAAACATCGTATCAGCAAAGTAAATCTATCAAATATTTACATTTGAATTTTTCCACATTTTTCTAGGCATGGAAACAACTATGACTATATTGTACATTTTTCTTTAAAACAAGTATAGGTCAGATGAGTTGTCCAAATATGTTTGTATATGATTTAGTGATTGATTTGAAATTATTTTATGTATGTATCATTACTAAAATAGCACCTTGGTTTATGTAGAGGTCCTAAAACTTCTTCTGAACATTATGTAGTCTCTTTTTACAAAACAAGATATATGTACCTTCCACCCTTTACACAATTAGATTTCTTTCCTCATCTGTTGACAGGTATTTCATGAGTCACATCTGTAATATCCAGTAATTTGCTGCAAGAAATAGTGCTGATTTCATTAGAAAATAATTTGTCTTTCAAAACACTTCTTCAATACTCTAAACAATTTCTAATAATATAACTTAATAATATATAATCAAGGAAAATGCTAGGTACAGCAAAGGAAAAATAAACAAATTCAGCTCAATGTTAAATGAAGAATACACTTTCCCTGAGATTATCCTCAACTCAAGTGAAGGAATGGATAAACAATTTTAATCTATGAATTTTTGTATGTATATGTGTGTGTAATTGTGATGTTTATGGTTGCTCTGTACCTAGGTTTATACCTAGGTTTAGTTTTATTTACTCATCAAAATTAAATTCTGAAGTGTTGATGGGGCACATATTCTAGGAGTACTAGGATGGTTACAGAATTCAAACGACAAGGCTTAAGCTCTTAATCAAAGTTGTAACTAAATTGTTATTTTTTGGGGGAAATATCTATCAAACCATTTAAACCTAAGCATGCAAACACTATATTTAAGATGGCAATATAGGCATAAACCAAACTGGAGTTATGATTTCTGACCTCCCTGTTTCTCTTCTTTTCTTTTTTGAGACAGAGTCTCGCTCTGTCACCTAGGCTGGAGTTCAATGGCGCGATCTCGGGTCACTGCAAGCTCCGCCTCCTGGGTTCAAGTGATTCTCCTGCCTCAGCCTCCTGAGTAACTGGGATTACAGACACACACCACCATGTCCAACCAATTTTTGTATTTTTAGTAGAGATGGGGTTTCATCATGTTGGTCAAGCTGATCTCGAACCCCTGACCTCAGGTGATCCACCTGCTTTGGCCTCCCAAAGTACTGGGATTACAGGCATTGAGCCACCATCCCCGGCCTTCCCTGTTTATTTTCAATTTTTCTCTTTCAACTAATTCCAACCTTTTTTCTATGCACACTTTTTTACTAGAAAGTTCTTCTGTGGCTGATGCTGCTTGTCTAATATGAAATCCAAATCTTCCTAGGTTTTGGGCCAGTTTCCCAGAATGTGGGATATTTTTGTAACAAAGTGACTAGAAGTTTTTTTCCCTCTTATATCTAATTGATTTGTTTTTCTAAAATTTAACTCTTTCAGTTGCCAGAAACACACACACACACACACACACACACACACAATTTGAGCTCTTATTTCTTCTGTTTAGTTTAGTTTCTTCTGTTTCTTGTTTTTCAGCCATTTCATTTTGCTTCCGAAAATCAGGAGCAAATGCTCATAATGCACAGGGTGCTCATGCTCTCAAAAGAATCCTGTAGGCAAAGCAGGTGGCCTGATGCAAGCAAGTCAGAGCTCTCTTAACTGAACTCCGCTTTGCTTACTTGCTCCAATTTAAAAAAAAAAAAAAAAAAAAACCACAGAAATGTCCCTTGGATGTTGGACAATTACTGCCCTTGTGCCACTTTCTAGTTCACTCCCTCACTTCTTCCACCATTGAGGCGTATGCTCCCCAATAGTCTGCTGTTTTGAAACTTAGCCTGTTCGTGCCATTTGAACTCATTATTATAACTATGTAATTTAATAGAATACCGGGGAAACCAAAGAAGAAATGATTACAAAAAGAAAAGGGTTTTGTTTTTATGAAAATAAAATTAAATGTTTTGGAAAGAGTTTAAATTTTACTTAAAATTAGTAAGGAAAATGAACCAATAAGTTTGGGAAAAGACAACAAAAGTAGAGTTATTTAACTAAGTCTGAATTTAAAAATGGCCTAGTTGCATTTACTCATAAATGTGTATTATCTTATCCTACAAACATTTACTGAGCATTTACTATGTATAATAAATAGCTGAGTAGGTAGGAATATAAAAACAAGTAAATCACAGATGTTAAGATAATAAAGTCTAGAGGGGAAAGAAGTTGTGTGAACATGCATATTGCAAGAAAATGTCATGGCTATATTAAAGGAGGGTTTTTTAAAGCCTGGAAATGTTTAAACAAACATGTGTTATTGGCTCCCAAGGGACATTTAAAAATAATGATTTGTCTCCTCTGATGATATGCAATGTTTTATCAATATAAAATGTTTGAAAAACGGAGAAAAATGTAAAGAAGAAAATAAAAACCATATCCAATTCGACTACCCAGAGAATTACTATAATTTTTTTGGTGGATTTTCTCTCAATCTTCTTTTTCTTGTTCTTTAAACATTATATATGTGTTTGTGTGTGTGTGTGTGTGTGTGCATGTGTGTGTAACATGCTATATAAATTATATCATTTTCATTGTATTATATTATGTAACACTAAAATTATATAATAATATACATTATAAGTACTCATGCACAAAGCATTTTCTTTTTACAATATTGGCATAATTTTGTCTCCCTTTAATAGATTTTAAAACGTATTAATGACAACATAGCATTTAAGCACAATTTTTAAATTATTAAATATCTATATTGAGAACAATTACATAAATAAACAATATTAGACTTAAAGGTGTCAGCCCAGGAGAAATTTCTTTTTAATTTTAATTTTAATTTTAAGTTTCGGGTACATGTACAGGATGTGCAGCTTTGTTACATACGTAAATATGTGCCATGGTGGTTTGCTGCACCTATCAACCCATTGCCTAAGCCCAGCATGCATTAACTATCTTTCCTCATGCTCTTCCTCCCCCTAGCCCACCCCCTGACAGGCCCCAGTGTATATTGTTCCCCTGTCTATGTCCATATGTTCTCATTGTTCAGCTTCCACTTGTAAGTGAGAACATGTGATGTTTGGTTTTCTGTTTCTGCATTAGTTTGCTGAGAATAATGGCTTCCAGCACCATCCATGTCCCTGCAAAAAACATGATCTTGTTCCTTTTGATGGCTGCATAGTATTCCATGGTATATATGTATCACATATTCTTCATTCAGTCTATCACTGATGAGCATTTTAGTTGATTCCATGTCCTTGCTATTGTGAATAGTGCTGCAATGAACATACGTATCTTTGTAATAGAATGATTTATATTCCTTTGGGTATATACCCAGTAATAGAATTGCTGAGTCAAATGGTATTTCTGGTTCTAAATCTTTCAGTACCCACCATGCTGTCTTCCACAATGGTTGAACTAGTTTATATTCCCACCAACAGTGTAAAAGCATTCCTATTTCTCCACAACTTTGCCAGCATCTGTCATTTCTTGACTTTTTAATAAACACCATTCTGACAGATGTGAGATGGTATCTCATTGTGGTTTTGATTTGCATTTCTCTAATTATCGGTGATGTTGAGCTTTTTTTTTCAAATGTTTGTTGACCACATGAATGTCTTCTTTTGAGAAGTGTCTGTTCGTGACCTTTGCCCACTTTTTAATGGGGTCATTTGTTTTTTTCTTGTAAATTTGTTTAAGTTCCTTGTAGATTCTGGATATTAGACCTTCGTCAGATGGATATATTGCAAAAATTTTCTCCCTCTCTGTAGGTTACCTGTTTGCTCTGATGATAGTTTCTTTTACTGTGCAGAAACTCTTTAGTTTAATTGGATCCCATTTGTCAATTTTTGCTTTTGTTGCAATTGCTTTTGGGGATTTCGTCATGAAATCTTTGCCAGTGCCTATGGCCTGAAGGGTATTGTCTAGATTTTCTTCTAGGATTTTTTTTTAAATCATTTTGGGTTTTAAATTTAAGTCTTAATTCATTTTGAGCTAATTTTTGTGTAAGGTGTAAGGAAGGGGTCCAGTTTTAATTTTCTGCATATGGCTAGCCAGTTTTTCCAGCACCATTTATTAAATAGGGAATCATTTCCCATTGCTTGCTTTTGTCAGGTTTGTCAAAGATCAGATGGTTGTAGATGTGTAGTCTTATTTATGAGTTCTCTATTCTGTTCCATTGGTCTATGTGTCTGTATTTGTACCAGTACCATGCTGTTTTGGTTACTGAAGCCTTGTAGCATAGTTTGAAGTCCAGTATCATGATGCCTCCAGCTTTGTTCTTTATGCTTATGTTCTTTATGCTTAGGAAGGTCTTGGCTACACAAGTTCTTTATTGTTTCCATATGAATTTTAAATAATTTCTTCTAATTCTGTGAAGAATGCCAATGCTAGTTTAATAGGAATATCATTGGATCTATAAATTAATTTGGGCAGTATGGCCATTTCCATGATATTGATTCTTCCTATCCATGAGCATGGAATGTATTTCCATTTGTTTGTGTCCTCTCTGATTTATCTGAGCGGTGGTTTTTAGTTTTTCTTGAAGAGTAACTTCACTTCACTTGTTAGCTGTATCCTAGGTATTTTATTCTATTTGTAGCAATTGTGAATGGGAGTTTATTCATGATTTGGCTCTCTGCTTGCCTGTTGTTGGTGTATAGGAATGCTTGTGACTTTTGCACATTGATTTTGTATCCTGAGACTTTGGTGAAGTTGCTTATCAGCATAAGAAGCTTTTGGGCTGAGACGATGGGGTTTTCTAGTATAGGATCATGTCATCTGCAAACAAAGATAATTTGATTTCCTCTCTTCCTATTCAAATACGCTTTATTTCTTTCTCTTGCCTGATTGCCCTGGCCAGAACTTCCAATACTGTGTTGAATAGGAGTGGTAAGAGAGGGCATCCTTGTCATTTGCAGGTTTCCAGTGAGAATGTTTTCAACTTTTGCCCATTCAGTATAATATTGGCTGTGGGTTTGTCATAAATGACTCTTATTATTTTGAGGTATGTTCCTTCAATGCCTGGTTTGTTGAGAGTTTTTAACATGAAGGGTTGTTGAATTTTATTGAAGATCTTTTTTTTGCATCTGTTGAGATAATCATGTGGTTTTTGTCTTTAGATTTGTTTATGTGATGAATTATGTTTATTGATTTGCATATGTTGAAGTAGCCTTGCATCCCAGGGATGAAGCCAACTTGATTGTGGCAGATAAGCTTTTTGACATGCTGCTATATTCAGTTTGCCAGTATTTTGGGGGGAATTTTTGCATTGATGTTGATCAGGGATATTGGCTTGAAGTTTTTTTTTGTTGTTGTTGTAGCTCTGCCAGGTTTTGGTATCAGGATGATGCTGGCCTCATATAATGAGTTAGGGAAGAGTCCCTTCTTTTCAATTGTTTAGAATAGTTTCAGAAGAAAGGATATCAGCTCCTCTTTGTACTTCTGGTAGAATTCAGCTATAAATTCATCTGGTCCTGGGCTTTTATTGGTTGGTAGGCTATTTATTACTGTCTCAATTTTAGAACGTGTTATTTGTCTCTTCAGGGATTCAGCTTCTTTGAGGTTCTGTCTTGGGAAGGTATATGTGTCCAGGAATTGATCAATTTCTTCTAGACTTTCTACTCTATTTGTATAGAGCAGTTTATAGTATTCTGTGCTGGTTGTCTGTATTTTTATGGGGTCAGTGGTGATATCCTTTTTATCATTTTTTATTGTGTCTATTTGATTCCTTTTTCTTTTCCTTTTTATTAATAGCTTGTAGTCTATTTTATTAATGTTTTCAAAAACTCCACTCCTGGATTCATTGATTGTTTTTGAAGGGTTTTTCATGTCTCTGTCTCCTTCAGTTCTGCCCTGAGCTTGGTTATTTCTTGTCTTCTGCTAGGTTTGTGGTTTGTTTGCTCTTGGTTCTCTAGTTCTTTTAATTGAGATGTTAGGTTGTTAGCTTGAGATTTTTCTAGCTTTTTGATGTGGGCATTTAGCGCTATAAATTTCCCTCTTAACACTGCTATAGCTGTGCCCCAGAGATTCTGGTACATGGTCTTTTTGTTCTCATTGGTTTCAAAGAACTTGGTTTCTGCCAACATTTTTTTTTATTTACCCATGAGTCATTCAGGAGCAGATTGTTCAATTTCCATGTAGATGTGTGGCTTTGAGTGCGTTTCTTAATCTTGAGTTCTAATTTGATTGTGCTGTGGTCTGAGAGATTGTTATGATTTCAGTTCTTCTGCATTTGGTGAGGAGCGATTTATTTCCAATTATGTGATCAATTATAGAGCAAGTACCATGTGACACTGAAAAGAATGTATATTCTGTTGTTTTTGGGTGTAGAGTTCAATGATGGCAGCCGGCCCTCCCCCCAAACTCGGTCTTATTAGACAGTCTCCAGCCTGCTGCGCTGGCCAGAGGAGATTCCAAGCCAGTGGGTTTAGCTTATGGGGTTCTTTGGCAGTGGGGCCCGCTCAGCGAGGCAACTTGGCTCCCTGGCTTCAGTCCCCTTCCCACAGGAGTGGACAGATCTCCTGTGTCACCAGAAATCCCAGAGCCTGAGTACGCAAAAACTCCTGTCTCAGTGCCTACTGAGCTTCTGCCTACCCAAGCAGCTGCTGTGAGTCTGCATAGCTCTGTGCTTGGGAATCAAGGCCCTGGTGGTGTGGGCTCATGAGGAGACATCCTAATCTGCGGGTTGCAAGGATCCATGGGAAATCATGGTTTTCAGGGAGGGGTGGCACAATCCATCACCGTCTCCCTTGGCTGGGGGAGGGAGCTCCCTTTGCCCCATGCAGCTCCTCGGTGGGCCCTTGCTCCACCCTGCTTTTCCTCATTCTCTGTGAATCATGCCATCTGCCCAATCAGTCCCAATGAGAGAACCTTGGTACCTCAACTGAAGATGCAGAATTCACTCACCCTTTTCATCCTTCTTGGTGGGAGCCACAGAGTGGAGCTATTTCTGTTTGGCCATCTTGGCTGCTCCCTGGGAGAAATTGAAAAACAAAACAAAACAAAAAACAGAAAAGGAGTTACAGGCCAGGTGCAGTGGCTTACGTCTGTAATCCCAGCACTTTGGGAGGCTGAGGTGGGTGAATCACTTGAGGTCAGGAGTTCGAGACCAGCCTGGCCAAGATGGTGAAACCCTGTCTCTACAAAAAATACAAAAATTAGTAGGGTGTGGTGGTGCACACCTGTAATTCCAGCTACTCAGGAGGCTAAGGTGAGAGAATTGCTTGAAAACCCAGGAGGTGGAGGTTGCAGTGAGCTGAGATCGCACCACTGCCCTCCAGCCTGGGTGACAGAGTGAGACTCTGTCTTAAAAAAAAAAAAAAAAAAAAAAAAATTGTTATAAGTGACAAGTATTAGGATTACATTGTAGAGAAGCCACTGATTTTTTTTCACATCAGTTGACCCTTTTGAAGTAATCGGAGCCACAGTGACATGGCAGGACATTGCAGATCAAAGCAACTCACATACAGCATTTTAGTATTTAGGAAGGCATTTTCACTTCTATGAAATAGCTAACATCTACTTTTGAGAGAAGATTCTCACTAATCTTGCAGATTGATGTCCATCCCCTTCCTTGCACTTTCTTTTCCTGGCTGAGAAATAACATCAAGGAGAGGAAAACCAAGCTGTGGTGAAGCTGAATGTCAGTGGTGAGACAACTGCCAGGTGCCCACAGGGCAGAGTGGGGTTCAGAGCTGATTCAAGGCTCAAGGAGGTTGTGGTGGCCAATGGCCAGTCTTCTCACATTTTGTCTCTCAGAAAGAGGGCTCTGATGTGCTCATCTACCAGATGTGTTTTCAATGAAACTCAGCCTTGTGATTCTATGGGCACAGATATTATGTCTGTGAAACAACGGATGCAGACTTGCTTTGAAAGTCTGAAGTTCAATGCATTATGATCTGCTGACTATTCTTAAGGAGTAGGTACATCTGGCACCTTTCTTTCTGTACTGCTTCATCAGTGTTTCACCATTGAACACTGTCTTCTCCCACAAGAAAATTTGCTGGGGCTTTGATGAGGGACCCTGATCGGAGACCCTGTGCTCACAGGGAAATAGAGGCAGGGCTCCTGGGCCAGGTCTAGAGGAAGGCTGTCCCTCACTCTGAAAAGCACTGGGAGCTTTCAGAGCTTTGTGCAGGTGCCTCACCGAGGCATCCTGCACACTGGTGTAGATAACATCACAAGTTAGTGGCTTTATGAACCAGCCAACGCCCTCAGGTCTCTTTCTGGGAATCCTTCAGCCTCTTCTCGAATCACCTCCTTTTATTGTTCCAGCTCTGGACTTTGTTCTTAGTCTCCACTCCTCCCTGGAAACAGAACCCTAATTCTTCACTTGATTTCCTGTCACATGTTCTCCTGGATTTGTTTAATGATTAGAGATGATTCTCTCTAACTATGGGTACAGTTCAGAGGCAGGTGACCTGTCTGGAGCTTGGCTTAATGCTCTCCTGTTGCTGTCTTAATATTCCTAATAATATTTGAAAAAGGATCCTGCATTTTCATTTTGCAAATGACTCCACAATTTATGTAACCTGTCCTGTCTGTGACACCTAGCCACAACAAGCCAACTTAGCCCATTGCCATGGCTACCCCCAAATACCAGCCTGGCTGAGGCCCTGGGCAGAGGTGAGTCAGACTGATGAGGCTGAGGTCCCTACTCTTCCTCTCCTTGCCAAAATGGGCACAACTGTACTCGTAGCTAGAGGGAATCAGTGATGCCCACTGAGGCTGCCGTGGGGAAGTCAGGAGTTGATAGCTAATTTAATAACATTTGAATTGAGATGTTGGGAGCTAACACTGGTTCAATCTTTCCTTCTTGCAGACAGGCTTTAATGAAGAACAAAGAAAGGAAATAAAGCAGCAACCAGCGGCCATTCTCCACCTCCACAGCTTTGAAACCTAAAGGAGACCTGAGCTGGTGTGAGGGAGATTTAAACTGAATAAGTTTAGACTTCTGTGAGTTTTGGATAGCGTTAGGTTTTTACTTATTTATTAGTGCCTTATTACTTAGTAGTAATCGTGTGAACTATGAGTTCTGTCCAATAGTCCCTCAGAGGTAGAGAAAGAACAAGTTGAGCATGTAGGTTTGAAGAGACAGTGGCAAGAGGAAAAAAGTTGATTTTTTGCTTGCACTCTATTGAATCCAGCTTATTTAATAGACTAGATTCAAGAGCCTTACTTCCTGAAGGCCAGTGGGAGGATGAGCAAGCGGATCATGAGGGCGTAACTCAAATTAGACCACAAAGCCTACTCTTGTTATTCATGAGGCTAGCCCCAAAATAATGCAAGGATTTATCTAGTTCCTACTAAAATAACAACTACCATTTTTAAGGTGTTTACTATGTTTTATGAATTATATAATTTCCACCTCACAATGAGATATTTTAATAAGTTGTGTGTGAGAAAGACTAAAGTCACTAAGTCATAGCGTGGGTGAGTATAGAAGCCAGCACTGAAAACCAGGCTTATCAAACTCTGGAGCTTATGCTCTCAGCCATTACCTTATTCTGTCCTTAAAGGAGCTAAAAAACTGAGTTCAGATTTTTCAGCATGCCTTTTTAGGCAGTCTTTTTTGTAATACTCATATATAATAACCACTAAAATTAGCATCATTTTCAACCAAACAAAAGCAATGAAATACCTTTCTCACTTCCTTTCCCCTATTCTCTTGCTCTTTCATATTTATACATAAAAACCATAAAACAAACAACAAACAATGCACTCAAACTGATTACAATAAAGTTAAAATTTGAGCATATGTATAGTTTTTGAAAATCCCATTCAGCTGGAAAAACAAAAGAAAGAAAAAATGTTTTAACCTAGTCTGTTGTCTGTATCAAGTTCCGGATGGTGAAGGAAACCATAGAGAGAATTACTGTTCTAGAGAAAATTTGATCAGCAAGGAAGAAGTTCTTAGTAAAGCAGGACAGGACTGTATTGTCCCTAGTCAGATGTAACCCCAGAGTTCCAGGAAATAGCATAAAGCTAAGAGAATAGAATTAGGATCTCAGAACTGCAAATGACCATGGGAATAAGAGGACTGTATCTGAGAAACAGATGTAGCTCTCTCCATCAATCTTGGTTTACATAAGAACAGGCAAATTACGTGAAAGAATAAATACTTGAACCAGAAATTACGTGGACTTGGACGAATGCTATGAAATAGGCTGATATTCAGAATAAACAAAGGTTTATACAGTCTCTCCCTAATCCCAGCTCAAGCACCTTACACACTCAACATTTTCAAAGATGAGGACACCCTTCTCAACCCTGGATGAAGTTTGGAGAAAGGCTGTCTATCAATTTTTGGGAATGGAAGAGGCCAGGCTCACTTTTCCAGTCTCATGGATGATAGGGGCAGCAGAGAGACCAGCTGACTCAATAACTGCACTCAGGGAACCTTGATTTGGTCCTTTGGTGATTCTCCTACAAATTTCACGCTGTCTGGACCAGAGAAAGGAAGCACATTCAGAACACAGAATAGGATTTTAATAATAATTTTTAATAGAGAAGAAGTACATTTCCCTCCACCCCACCCCTATCCTTTATGATATGTGGTGGAAAAGAGTTGTAATAATCAGAATTATTTTCTAGCAGAGGGATGTGATTTTTGAGGGGAAATCTTTAGCCCATTTGAAGAAGGTGAGACCCTAAGTAAGGAAATTGCACAGTGAGAACCTCAGACATATCTACCTCAGAAGGCCATTGTGGGTGTGAAATGCTAAGATCTGTAAAGCACGGGGAACAATGCTTGGCGTGCAGTAGAATATCGCAATTTTCCATTGTTGTCTTCTATAGGATCTTGCTCAGAATGAATTTCAAGAAGTCTTTTGTCTGCTATAACTACATTCTCTCCTTTTTGAAAATGAAAACAACATTTGCCCATCTGTAAAGACTTTTCATATCTGTCCTCTTTGTCTGTCTCTAAAAACTAGAAAACAAAAACCCAGCTCTCCTGTGGGTACTCCATGCTGTTTGCAAGCAGGAGAATATAATTCATGAGGACCAAGGAGAGTTGCATACAATTGACAATTCCCTTCAATATTTTTGAACTTCAGTTGTTTTCCTCTCAAAATTGAACTTTGCACCATTAATACCACCGGCATTGATAGAGAAACTTGAGTGGAATGGACATTTGGTAGTTTATTCTTTATATTATCCATTCCCCAAAACTAAGTATATGCTTTTCTTGTTCTTGTTTCTTCTTTGGAGTTTACATGACATTTTAATAGCTCTTAACATCTTATATAAAGGTGTCTAGGGAGGCACTGCTCTGCCTGCCATGCCATTCCAACCCCTCCCCCTTAGGGGGAGTGAGGACTTCTGAGAGGTAGCATGGAGGGTGAGTTTGGGCAATAGCCCGTTATACTCACCCTGAAAGGCAGCCCCATTTGCTAAAACAAGGGGGTCGAGAGAGAACACAGGAAGAGCTGAAGGAAGATCTTCCTCAGCTCAGACCCTAATGCCAGCCAGTTCCTTCTTCACACACCCCTCTGCCTCTTTAGAAGCTGAGTCTTCTCTTCTAGTAGAAGGTTAGAGACATCACATGATGGCTTAATTCAGTCCAATCATGGATGAAACACTAAAACCACCAAGGAAAGGAAATTTGTGAAAATCAGTATAGAATCTGTAAAAGTACAAGTTATATGAATATTGAACACATAAAGCTTACTTGAATATGTGTGGGGAAAATTCCCTGAGAACATACCCTGTGATAGCACAAATCCAATTAACACAGAGCTGGGAACAGGTATTTGTTCTGGGCTAACATTTCCCACGTGCTGTCGTAACTGGGAGAATTAAGCCCATCCTATGTGACTCCTCTGGAAGAAGACTCTTGAAAGCCTGCTCCTGGTTTCCTGCAGACTTTGCCACTTGAATCTTTTTCCTGTGTCGATTATGCTTAGTATCTTTTAGCTGTAATAAGTCATGACTACGAGGATCACTATAGGTTGAGTCCTGTAAGTCCTTGTAGGGAATCATCAAACCTGAGGGTTGTCTTGGGAACCCCCAACTCAGTATCTTTGAAATGTTCCCTATCCCCTAAGTCATTTCAGGGACTAGTTCACTGCATAAATGTTTCTGGTAGAGACAGAGAACTGTTTCCACACTATGTATCAATTTCTGGCCCTGCATAGACTAAATGAGAGGAGTGGCCATGTTAATTGACCCAAGGTGTAAAATTAATGATTTTTTATCCAAGTTTTCTCCTGAACATAAATATTATAGAAGAATGACTTTGAACTTAATTATTCAGCGATGGGATTCTTTATGTGTAGAAAAACCTTATGGGAAGGCCAATACATGAAATATTTCAAAGTAAGGCTGCTCTGGTTGGGGAAACCCTCAGCACCTTACCTGTTCATTGTCCTTCCCCCTTTCTGACATCAAGCTGGAAAATTCGACTTGGCGCTTACTTTAAAAAAAAACTGTATACCACAAGTGAGAGCATTATGCAAGTTTATTTCCTTACAGAGGGAAATAGATGGTAAAGTAATTGCCTTATTTACTAGTTAACTTATAAATGAAATACCAAAATTAGGTTATGAAAACATCATGTTCATTAGCCAGAAAGGAAACTGAACATGAGAAAGTCATAGATGGCATAGCTAAGGGCATAACTGAAGGCCCACTTCTGTATCTGACTGTTTTCCCTTAGCACAGGAAAAAGAAAGTAGGGAACTAATTGTTTTTACAGTATCTATTATAAGCACACTATGTATTATTTCTTGTAATGTTTAGATAGCCATGAGAGGTACTTTCCCTCCATTTTACCAGGAGGCAAATCCTCACATTGTTGCAGAGTTGGGATTTGAATCTAGCTCTGACTCATTGCCACAACGTACTGAACCTCTCAGTGTCAGTCTGTCAGATCATTCACTGTTTGACCCAACTATCTGGCTTACTAACGTCATGTGCTATGTTTCTTTCTCTTCTAGCTGCTAAAGTCTTTTTATCTGCATAAAGAATGGCTGGAAGGCCCTACTTCTGTATGCCCTGCAAAACAGATAGATTAGGGGAAAGACATCTGATCATCCCTCTTCAAATAGAAGGCATTGAAATCTGGATGAGCATGTAACCAAAAATATCCTCAATGGTTCGGCAGTCCTTGCTAAACTGAGCATGCAGGAAATGTGCTTTAATTACCACTGGCCACGTCCATCTGAAAGATATTTTGCTGTTTGTGACTGTTTCTTAGCCTGATGCTTTTGTTTAAAAAGTTGGTTCCTGATAGCTGCTTGTCAGCCTGAGTTTCCTAATTGGCTCCAGTTTTTCTGTGTTTCTTAAAGTTGCGCTTCAGTGAATCCTGAAAGCATTTCCTCTTTCCTCCCAGCTCATGATTATCCCACTTCAGCTAGTCACACAACAGCTGTCTGGGATCCAGCTGTCACCCTCCAATGCACGTGAGCAGTCCAGCAGAACGACATTCCTGTGTACCCTGGCTTCACTCCAAGACTGGGGGGTGACATTACTCCCCTCAGATGATGGAGGATTGACGAATGAAGGAAGTGAGGACAAAGTTCATAGCTGTAAACACCCCATCCATCAGCAAGGTGTAGTTCTAACAGGTGACAGATATTTGAACAGCAGAGATAACGTGTACTTTTATTTTTATTTATTCACTCTCTCAAGGCTTAAAGACAACAGTGAGATAGCATACACTTCTCCACGCTGGCTATGAAACATGCTGGGAAGAAGGGGATTCAACTCTAGGCAGAAAAAAGGTGGGGCACCAGGAAACCAGTCAGCACGGCATAAAGGTCAGAGTAGTCAACAGAAAGAAGTGCACCACTCATTAGCAAAGACCAAGACCAAGAAGAGAAGCAAAATAGATTCAGTTTGGGTCCACACTGGACTCAAGAGGGTTTTTTAGTTTGTTTGTTTTTGTTTTTGAGATGGAGTTTCACTCTTGTTGCCCAGGCTGGAGTGCAATGGCACCATCTTAGCTCACCGCAACCTCTGCCTCTGGGTTTTAGTGATTCTCCTGCCTCCTGCCTCAGCCTCATGAGTAGCTGGGATTACAGGCATGTGCCACCATGCCTGGCTAATTTTTGTATTTTTAGTAGAGATGGTGTTTCTCCATGTTGGCCAGGCTGGTCTAGAACTCCTGACCTCAAGTGATGTCCCTGCCTCAGCCACCCAAAATGCTGGAAGTACAGGTGTGAGCCACTGCACCTGACCAAGAGGTTATTTTAAAGGATTATTAAAAGGATTATCAATTTAGCTAGTATTGTACATTTCCTTGCAACCTAAGAAGTATGCATCATGAATTCTGTTTTATAGGTGAGAAAATCATGGCTCTGAGAATTTAAGACCTTTGCCCATGGTAATATCATTAGTAAGTGGTAGAGCCAGGTTATGAACCCGGTTCAGCTGAACTGAAAGCAGGTGCCAATCAACTATGCCACACTGTGATCAAAACCAAGGCAGCAGTATCAAGGTGCAATTCTAAAACAGAACTCTTTATGGTCTCCCAGAAATGAGTCTTCCTTTGTTCTTTCTTTATCTTAGTTACTGGCACCAGGATTCATGCGTGCCAAGTCTGAAACCTGGGACCCATCTTAATGCCTGCTTCTCCCTCACTCTTCAAGATTCATCTCATACACTGCCTCCTTTACAGGTCTTCCTTTACCTCCAGGTTAAATACTTCCTCGATTGCATCCTGTTAACACATTATGTGCATATTGTCCTCTTCCACTTTACTTGGGCATCTCTAGAGATTAGAGAGGCATTCCACACATCTTTGTATCTCCATCTCATAGCAAATAAATGTCACATAGTTCGTACTTTAAGTGAATAATTGAAATAATAGATAGGATGGATGAATGAATGAATGAATGGATACCAGAATATAAAGAAAAGAAAAGTATGTTTCCTTTCCATTTTTTTTTTCTTTTTAGCATTAACTAGAAGAGAATTTTTCACCCAGGAATGTTGAATATTATAGTGGGCATTGTCTTTGGTGGCAGTTTTACAAGATGTGTAGGAGGGAAATAACAAGTACACGATATGTTTACAGTTTTAACAATTACTAATTAAGTACTTTGGATGGCCATAGGCTACCAGATGTTATTAAGGAAAGCAATGACTTCTCCAGGATACTTAATAAACATTCAATTATGGAAAGCTACTTTGGGTATTAAGGATGCCAAAATTCATATTGAAGATTCTTCAAGGGCTGCATTTATTTTCCTGGCATAGATATGGTATACATGTTCTTTCTGGATCCTCTCCCTTCAATTATACAGCTTAACAGAAGTCACTTGGCAAGTTTAGGACTAACTGTGGCTGATCAGCTCAACCTGTTTGTCTCAATGTGATGCCTGAGCCCCATGGAATTGTTTCTGCTTGCTTCATACACCTAGCGAATAAATATGCATTTTTCCAAATAAATGTTTGAGAACAACACTTTTCTTACTAACAGAAAGTCCAGAATCACTCCCGTAATTTTTTTTCCACAACTAATTTTCCACAATCTTGAGGGTTTGATTATTTTGGGAAGGGGGACTGGGATTAGCACTGCTTCCAAATGTCAAGTACAAAGCAAACCAGAATAGTGGATGAGTCCACTGCTGCCCTTGCTTCTTGCTGCTGCAGTCAGTTGTCAGATGGTTGGTGAATGGCCTGCTGTCTGTCCAGGACTAACTGGTGCCCTCTCAGAATCCTAGGCTGAAACTCTTCATTTCACACCCATATGGCCAGAGGCTTTTCTGAAAGGACAGCCACTGAGCTAAGATACATGGTGATTCTGGCTTCAGTTACCCTCTCTGCTGGAACCAGCCCTTCCACCAATTCTTAAGACCTTGTATAGAATGAGGGTCATCAAAACTGACTTCCTTTGAACAATGTGGAGTTTTTGATGATCTTTCCTGTCTTGTCAAAGCCACTTGGCCCACTGGATTCTCTAACTTACAGTCTCAGAGAACTAGGGATTATGTCTGCCTTCTTGCCTCCAAATCCTTAGGTTCCTATACAAATAAATCCTCTTTTCGTCAGAAATCACTGCTTTTCAGAATATTCTGAGGAAGAACACGTCTCTCTCCCCTCACCTGCAGCAGTGAGTATTATACAATGAGAAGGTCAGCTCCAGTGCTCTATGTTCCTCCCTGTTTCTGTCTCCATATCGCTATGTTTATCTGCATCTCTATCTCACTCTATCTCTTTCTCTATATCCTTGTTACAATTGTTCATTACCCACAGGGAGGATCATCAGATTTTCATTAGCACAGATTTTATCACCAGTATCTTTAACACAGATTTTCATTAACACAGGTTTTATCACCAGTATCATTGGTCACAAGATGAATGGTGTTGGAACCTAAGGGTAGACTAACCCACGCTATTGTAATTACTAGAGAAGCCTATAAACTGATTGAACTGCAGATTGTCTTATGATGAGCTGAACATCCATGAGAAGACCGTCTCTCAAATATTTATATTTACTAAAAACTGTACTTTTTCTTAACTGGGTGTTGTTTATCTTACAAACACTGTGAATGTAACATTTGATTGATTTCTTCTTGGCTGAAAAATTCAGAATTAAATGAACAGAACCTCACAGTAAGCATGTATTTATTCTAATATTTCCTCTGATTTATCAAAAAAAGTTTTTTTAATTCTATTGAGTGGATACATTTTCTAATACATCTTTAAAATGTTAAATTTTAAATATTTTTGGATAAAAATTATGTCACAAAAACCATGAGGGGTTTCTAGTATCTTCTTTGTATAAAAGCAACAATTTTTTTTCTTTCCAACTTTTATTTTAGGTTCAAGGGGTACATGTGCAGGTTTGTTCCATGGGTAAATTGCATGTCATGGGGGTTTGCTGTACAGATAATTTTATCACCCCATAATCAGCATAGTATCCAATATGTAGTTTTTCAGTCTTCTCTCCTTCACCCTCAAAAAAGCTTCATTGTCTGTCATTCCCTTCTTTGTGTCCATGTGTACCCAATGTGTAGCTTAAAGGTGAAAACATGTCGTGTTTTCTGTTCCTGAATTATTTTGCTTAAGCTAATGACCTCCAATTCTATCTATGTTTCTGCAAAGGACATGATTTTATTCTTTTTTTTTTTTTATAGCTGCATAGTATTCCATGGTGTATATGTACCACACATTGTTTATACAGTCCACCATTGATGAGCATCTAGGTTGATTCCCTGTTTTGTCATTGTCATTAGTGCTGCAGTGAACATATGTGTGCATGTGTCTTTATGGCAGAAGGATTTATATCCCTTTGGGGTATATACCCAGTAAGGGGACTACTAGGTTGAATGGTAGTTCTATTTTAAGGTTTTTGAGGAATCTCCAGACTGCTTTCTGCAATGGTTGAACTAACATACATTGCCACCAGTAGTGTCGAAGCATTCCCTTTTCTCTGCAATCTAACTAGCATCTGTTATTTTCTGACTTTTTAATAATAGCCATTCTGACTGGTGTGAAATGATATCTCATTGTAGTTTTCATTTGCATTTCCCTAATAATTAGTCATATTGAACATTTTTTTCATATGCTTGTTGGCTGCATGTATGTCTTCTTTTGAGAAGTGTCTATTCATGTCATTTGCCCATTTTTAAATGGGGTCATTTGTTTTTTGCTTGTTGATTTGTATAAATTTCTTATAGAGTCTGGATATTAGACCTTTGTCAGATGCCTAGTTTGCAAATATTTTCTCTCCTTCTGTCGATTGTCTGTTTACTCTGTTGGTAGTTTCTTTTGCTGTACAAGAGCTCTGTATTTTAATTAGGTCTCACCTTTAATTTTTATTTTCATTATAATTGCTTTTGGAGTCTTCATCAGGAAGTCTTTGCCAAGACTGATATCCAGAATGGTATTTCCTAGGTTTTCTTCCAGACTTTTTATAGTTACGGATTTTATATTAAAGTCTTTAATTCATCTTGAGTTGATTTTTGTATATGGCATAAGGAAGGGGTCCAGTTTCAATCTTCTGCATATGGCTAGCCAGCTATTCCAGCACCATGTATTTAATAGGGAATCCTTTCCCCATTGCTTGTTATTGTCAACTTTGTCAAAGAACAGATGGTTGTAGGTGTGCGGCTTTTTTTCTGGGTTCTCTAACTTATTCTATTGGTCTCTGTGTTGTACTAGTTCAATGCTGTTTTAATTACTGTGGCCTTGTAGTATAGTTTCAAGTTGGGTAGTGTGATGCCTTCGGTTTTGTTCTTTTTGCTTAGGCTTGCTTTCACTGTTCAGGCTTTTATTTTTTTATTTTTTGTTCCAAATGGAATTTAGAATAGTTATTTCTAGTTCTGTGAAAAATGTCATTGGTATTTTGATAGGAATAACATTTAGGCCGGGTGCGGTGGCTCAAGCCTGCAATCCCAGCACTTTGGGAGGCCAAAACGGGCAGATCACAAGGTCAGGACATTGAGACCATCCTGGCTAACCCAGTGAAACCCCGTCTCTACTAAAAAAATACAAAAAACTAGCCGGGCGAGGTGGCGGGCACCTGTAGTCCCAGTTACTCGGGAGGCTGAGGCAGGAGAACGGCGTAAACCTGGGAGGCAGAGCTTGCAGTGAGCTGAGATCAGGCCACTGCACTCCAGCCTGGGCGACAGAGCGAGACTCCGTCTCAAAAAAAAAAAAAAAAAAAGGAATAACTTTTCATCTGTAAATTGCTTTGGGCAGTATGGAAGGAACAATTGTTAGCATGTTAGCATTATGTAGAGTAGGTGCATTTCAGAAAAAAAATCAGTGTGATTTACAGCCTGTGCTGCTTTTCATTATATATGGTGTAAAAATATACCTTTATGGGAAAAATTTCATTAATAGGATAATAAATTTTATTTACATGTTTGAGGGAAGCAGATAATGTCAATGGATTGTAATATAAAAACTCTCTCACACTCACTAAAGAATGTATTTTTAGGATATTTAAAATGTATTAATGCATTCATCAGAAATGATACCTAGTATATTATGAAGTTATTTGCTGAAGCATTTTCTTGGAGTGGTCATGAAGCCATCTTTATGGACAGTCAAAATTAAGCACAGTTTTTTTTTTTCTAGATGACATCTCTTACATGCCATATTTGGATCCTGTCTTGTACCACTAATGAATGTTCAATAACTAGTGAAAGGGATGAAAGAGTCCTTGATATTCTCTCTGCTACTATTAAGTTAAGCAATGTTAAATGAAGAATCAAGAAATTGCCCCAATAATTCAATACAAATTTTCCTCCCAATCCAAATATTAAATTCTGGTTAGCTGATTTGGTTAGAATACATTTCATTTAACATTAAAAATCAGGTTCATTCACTTCAATGGTCAGATAACCATCTGGAAAGAAATGTTTAGTGCCACAGCCACAGATCACATCCTCAATCTCACAGGATCTGAAAGAGATAACATGTGAGAAAGGTAGGCTCCAAGCTCTTTGGCACAGGCCTGTGTTAACCAGATTATATTTGAAGGACAGAATGTTCCCATGTTCATTGTTTATGTGCACACCCAAGAGTCAGAGTCTGCTTATATCATGTCTAAACTTCACCTTGCTTTTGGGAGGAGCTCATCTTATCATACCAAGTGGTCTTCTGTTCTTCTTTTGGCTGTGTTATTTTTCACTCCCAACTTTGTGCCATCCAAAAATGTGATAAGCAAATGTCTTGCATCTTCTCTTATGTCAGATGGCTAAGCAGCCTAGGGCCAAGTAGAAAGACATATGCCTGGCACTAGGGACCTCCATCTGGATTGACTGAGACCTTTTTTATCACAGATTCCTGGCACCTTTTCCCCTTAGTAATAAATCCTCCTTAATGTACTGTCCTTATGTTCACATTTCTTCATCTGCTTCACAGACACATCTTGCCTGGAAAGAACCTATGAGGCCTTCTCACATTCCACATTGCCCCTATCCCAGCCTGAACTGCTAACATACATTGCATTTGTGCTTTACTGTGGTATTTGCCACTTTATTTAGTGATTCTGTGGGGTACAACATGATATTTTGATACACATATTCATAGTAAAATGATTACTAAAATCAAGCAAATAAATGTGTTCATCTCTTCACATAGTTGCCTTCATTTCATAGTAAGAACACCTGAAATCCACGCTCTAAGCAAATTTTCAGAATGCAATACAGTATTATTAACTGTAGTCATGTTGTACATTAGCTCTCTAGACTCGCTTTTCTTTTTCCTCTTTTTTTTTTTTTTTTGAGATAGGGTCTCACTCTTGCACAAGCTGCAGTGCAGGGACACAATCTCAGCTCACTGCAGCCTCGAACTCCTGGGCTCAGGCAACCCTCCCACCTCAGTCTCCTGAGTAGCTGGGACTATAAATGCGCACCATCACATCTGGCTAATAGTTTTGGATTTTTTTTACAGACAGGGTTTCACCATGTTATCCAAGCAGGCTGGCCTCAAATTCCTGGGCTCAAACGATCCTCCTGTCTCGGCCTTCCAAAGTGCTGGGATTATAGGTGTGAGCTGCCACTGTGCCTGGACAGAACCCTAGACTTGTTCATCCTATATATCTGCTACTTTATACCCTTTAACGAACATCTCCCCATTTCTCCCTATCTGCACCCTTGTCAACCCTTATTTCACACTCTGTTTCCATGTATTTGGCTTTTTAAGATTTCACATGTTAGGGACATCATGCATTATTTTTATTTCTGTGTCTGGCTTATTTATGTAGCATAATGTCCCTGAGGTTCATCCATGTGTTTGCAAACGGCAGGATCCCCTTCTTTTTAAAGGATCAATAATATTCCATCATGTATAATATACATATACCATATCTTCTTTATCCTTTCAGCTGTCAGTGGACACTTAGATTGTTCCCTTGTCTTAGCTATTGTGAATAGTGCTACAATAAACACGGGCATGCAGATATCTCTCTGACATAATGATTTCATTTCCATTGTGTGTATTCCCAGCAGTGGGATTGCTGGGTTGTATGGTAGTTCTATTTTTAATGTTTTGAGAAACCTACATATTGTTTTCCATAATGGTCTGTACCAATTTATATTTTCTCCAATATTGTACAAATGTTCCCTTTCCTTCACATCCTTGCCAACACATGTTATCATTCATCTTCTTAATGATGGCTATCCTAACAAGTGTGAGATCACATGTCATTGTGGTTTTGATTTGTATTTCTCTTATGGTTTGTGATGTTGAGTACTTTTTCATGTACCCATTGGCCATTTTTATGTCTTCTTTGGAAGAATATCTATTCGAGTCCTTTGCCCATTTAAAAATCAGGTTATCACATGTTCTCACTCATAAGTGGGAGCTGAACAATGAGAACACATGGTCACAGGGATGGGAATATCACACACCAAGGCCTGTCGGGGGCAGGGGGTTAGGGGAGGGAGAACATCAGGACAAATACCTAATGTAGATGATGGGTTGATAAGTGCAGCAAACCACCATAGCATGTGTATATCTATGTAACAAACCTGCACGTTCTGCACATGTATCCCAGCACTTAAAGTATAATAAAAAAAAAATAAAATAAAAATCAGGTTGTCTTATTGAGATTCAGTTGTATGAGTTCCTTACATATTTTGGCTATTAATCCCTTATCAAATATATAGTTTGCAAATATTTTCTCCCAATTCGTAGACTGGCTTTTTAAAAATTATCTTCTTTGCTATGTAGAAACTTTTTAGTTTGGTGTAGTCCCACTTGTTTATTTCTGCTTTGTTGCCTGAGCTTTTGGTGTGATATCCAAAAACATCATTTCCAAGACCAATGTCAAGCAACTTTTCCCCTATTTTCTTCTAGGAGTTTTAGTTTCAGGTCTTACTTAGTTTAAGCCTTTAATTCATTCTGAGTTGATTTTTTTGGGTATGGTGTAAACTAAGGGTCCAATTTTATTCTTTTGCTTGTGGATATCCAGTGTTCTCAGAACCTTTTTGACTTATTTTCAACTATATTTCTTGACAAGAAAATTCTGTGGAACAGTGTGTGTGCAGGAGGGGGCATCTTTATGGGGATCAGAGTCCCAGTGCAAGACCAGATCCAGTCTACATATATAGTCAGGGACGTTAGGAAAAAAAAGGGGATCAGAAAATCAGGGTATATATTGTTCCACATTAATTGTATCTTCAGGCTTCCTTTTTCTCCCAGGAAAACTTCTGGGAGGGCAGCTATTCACCTGAGGAAAGAGGGCTGATCAGGAGGGCTATTGTTTTCCAACCTCAGCCCAACAAAGACCAAGGACCAGGTCCCAAAGATATTTCTGTTTATTAATACTGTAATCACAATGACTATCTTTACTGAGTATCATCTTATGTGCCAAGCACTATACTAGGAACTTTAGGTACGTTATTTTAGTTATTCACGAACTCAGTGGAGAACTAGGAAAGAGACTTGAGGTCAGGATGGTACAATGTGAACTATAGGAACCTTTGTAACTTCCTCATGTGCTTGTTTAATTCTTTTTACCTCTGTAATAGCTTCAATTTCCTTAAAATGGTAGGATCGTTGTTTTAAGAGTCACAAGAAAATGTAGGAAGCCCTCCTTTTACTCCAAATCCTGCTTTTAGGGAAAAGAGAGCCACAGGCTGGAGAAGATTAGTGCCAGCAACAAGAGTGAAACGCAGGAGAGTCCCCGAATGGTGTACCAGTAAATGCTTAAAAAATGATCCTGGGGTGACGGAAAGCTCTGATTCGTAGTGTTGCTGGTTTCCTTAGTGTAAATATTCACACCACTGCCAGTTTCAGTATACCAACATAATGTCACTGAACACGGAATTGGGAAGAGATGACGCAAGTGGCTTTTGTGAGCTGGTTGAAGGCCAGCTCCAGGACACCCCTTCGAAGAAAATTGACAGGATTTCCCTTGGGCCTAGAGACTGAAGCCAACTGGGGTTTATTTAATGTCCCTGACTCAGCTTTGAGCTGTGTAAAGCTAGAATTGTTACTATCCATCTTTATATCCACAACTTCTAGCACAAGTTGCGACACAGAGCATGCTTGCAAATGGTTTGAGAGACAAGAGCCCAGATTTCAAGTTTGCTCTTCATTACCATGTGACAGTTTCACCTTGAAGATGTCACTGAACCTCTCTGAGCCTCATGTTTCTCATTCGAATTATTGGAGTTTGAAGTAGTTCTTCTCCTATGTCATTTGCCTCTGAGATGCTATAAAAAATGTATTATTTGGCCGGGCGTGGTGGCTCACATCTGTAAACCCAGCACTTTGGGAGGCAGAGGAGGGTGGATCACAAGATCAGGAGTTCATGACCAGCCTGGCCAAGATAGTGAATCCCCGTTTCTACTGAAAATACAAAAATTAGCCAGGTGTGGTGGCAGGTACCTGTAATCCTGGCTACTTGGGAGGCCGAGGGAGCAGAATTACTTGAACCTGGGAGGCGGACATTGCAATGAGCCAAGATTGCGCCACTGCACTCCAGCCTGGGTGATAGAGTGAGACTTCATCTCAAAAAAAAAAAAAAAAAAAAATCATTATTTTTCTTCAGTCAAGATATGGGTTTATAGTTTTCTCTGATTTCTCAAATTTAAAAAAAAAAGCATGAGAGGTTAGTTAATGAGTACAACATAACATACAGTTGGATAGAATAAGTAAGTTCTAATTTTAGAAGAGTAAGATGGCTGTAGTTAACAATGATTTATACTTTTAAAATAGTTAGAAGAGAGGACTTGAAATGTACCCAACACATAGAAATGATAAGTACTCAGATGATAGATGCCCTAAATACCCTTACTTGATCATTAATCTATGCATGTAACAAAATGTCACATGTACCCCAAAAATATGTACAAATATAAGTACCCGAAAAAGCAGTGGTTTAGTGAGCCTTATTGTTTGTAAGCACATGTGGGCTGTTAGTGATAAATGCCTCCTTTACTTAGTGCTTAAAAGACAGTGTTATATTGATCATGTGTGAATTGTATAGGCTACAAGCTTAGTTGTGCAAAAATAGGGCTTTTTAAAAATTAAGCTTCACTTTATTCTTGAACCTTCATTCTGTTGCCTAATGGACAGTGTAATCTTCCAAAATCAAAGAAAACCATTGCGCATTCTGCTGTTTCTCAGGCAATTCAGGCCATTTGTACTCATGTTGGAACACCAAAATTTGTGCCTTGTAATTTTCACCTCTGCATATGGCAGATCACTGCAAATTCATAGGAGCAGCATAAATCTGCTGTGAGGGCTGTTTACAAACACCAACTGAACTGGAGCAGGCTGTCTTGAAGCAATTGAGTTTGCAACTGATGTGGCCTCTCGGAAAAGAGAGCCTTTGGTTCGTATCAGGCTGAAGTTGATTTCCTAGACACCAGTGGCAGCCTACTCACTCCATGTAGACCCACAAGGCTGCTATTGGAGGGGGCTGTGTCCATTGTCCCCTAAAGGACTTTCTGTGGATGTGGAGCAGGAGGCTCACACAGGATATAGGCAGAAAGGGCAAACTCAAAATGAAATCAGCTCCTTCTGTACCAGCAGGAGAGACAATGTGGGCATTTCTTATATGCCCCTCCCCTAGAGCTTAGAATCAACCTCATGGAGGAAAGGGAGAGGAAAAATCCCTCAGAGAGGGTTTTAACCCCTTTCTGATTTACAAACTTGAATAATTGAGACAGTGGTGGAGTTTAATAGAATTTAGATTATTTTTTGTCAGATAAAATTGGGGCTGGGAGCCAGAAATCAGATTTGACTATAATGAGTTGTTGATTGTGGAATTCCTAACTGAGAAAATCATAATATATCTTAACATTTTGTCAGAAATTGACTCCAAGATTTTTGGTCTTGTGTTTTTTTCAAATACATTTCTCTCCTCTTCTTTGGAATGGGCAACTATTCCATTTTGATATTCTCAACATCTCCTCTGTTTTCTGTAATTATGCAAAAGTTATGAAAGTGAGCAATGTTCACATTTGCAGATTCTTTCAGTACTTTGAGAGGGAAATCATGTCTGTCTGGAGATTTTAGTTTATTTAAAGTAACGAAGAGCTTTTTTTCTCCCCAACTGCTTTCCACTTAATCCTGGGTTTCCGTTCCCTTGCCATCATGTTCATTCAAACCTTTCCAGCTTGAAGATTGCTCCTCTTTGTTTATTATGATGTACTTTTTATACTGAATAGAAAGATAACGCTTATTTACCGGTAACATCAGTGATGGTTGATAAATAAAGGTTTGTGCTATAATTAAATGCAGCTTTAAAATTACATAATCCAAGTGAAGTGGAGAACTAATATAAACATGCAAATGAAGTTAGTCAAGAACATTTTTAATTGATCTAAATGAAGTGGTTTTGCATCTTAAATTATTTGGAAACTCTAGGTGCCTCATTTTGCCCCTTTATAGCTCAGTAGTTGTCTTAGCATTTCCCTGGCAAAGAAAAGACACTGTAGGAAAATCCTTAGACAATTAGAATTTGACTCTCTCTTGGCTAATTAATGAAAGTCAAAGTCAAAAAAGCAACGGAAGCTTTTGAGCTCCTAATACATTTTAGATCTTTCTGCAAGACTCTTCTCTATCATTCTTTTTCAGGAAGACAGAGATGGTTCATTGTGACACCAGTGAAGCTGAAATGTCAAGGTCCCTCCTTGGGACAGGCTCCTGCCAGTGCCCTGGAGCATGGGTCAAGCAATGTTTTCCTATGGACATGGGTTTTTGTAAAATTTGCAACACTATAGTATCTAACTACAACCTCTTTGGGCCTTAGTTTTGTTACTCTTTGATTTCCTCTCAGTCATATTTACTCTCTAGTCAGGTAGCCTTTGAGGGGCTGTGAAAATTTTGGGGAATCTTTTTCCCAAATAATGTATGTGTTTATGGTTTACAGTCAGTTAAATTGTTGCCAATGTTTTCTTTGTGAGAGTGGTTTTCGGGTGATGGTGTGCCACAGAAGGTACAGGGCCAGTGGTGGCTGCTGATACACCAGTCCCCAGTACTGGAAGCATGTGGGTAGTGGAAGAGAAACAAGGCTTCAAGTGCAGAGACTCAAAAGCCAATTGGTGAAAAAGTATTCCAGTCGTTGGATGCATACAATTGTAAGCACTGTAGAGGACTTGGTTCTTGTTGATTCCTAGTCAAAACGGACATTCTGTCACGTCGGGAATATAATCAACAATGCAACATATACAATTATCAACCCCCATACACTGGACAGGAACAGGCAAAATAGAACATATCTGAGTTCCTGTGTTTGCAGGACAAACTTGTAGCAATTGACGAACAGCGAGGTCTATGTGTGAGGTCATGGGCTTAAGTATTCTCAACTGCCAATAATAAAAGACTTTAATCATATTAGATGAAAGAATGAATTAGCTTTTTGTTCTCTTTTCATAATATATTAAAAATCATTGTCATAGGAAGAGGTCATATGGGAGTATGCAACCAAAAATGTAGGGAAAATCTATTGCCAAACCATGTTAGCAGTTATTTCATAAAACTCCTTTGGCTATTTTCAAGACTTATGCAGTGTTAGAGATATTTTCAGCTTTTTAAAATTTGTAATTTATGATGACTCATTTTCTCATTCTGAACAAATTTTGTAATTGTAATTTTGTATTCTTTTCCATAAATGGTCCACCAAAAAACCAAAATGTGTTTTTTCATGAGGCACCATATTTTCAAGTAATACATTCTTTGTCTTTCTCACGGATGAACACATTTCAAGTCTTATCTATTGAGAAGCTGTGATATACACACGTGTTTCATACCTATGGTTTTCCTTGGGGAAATTTGCTCAGCCTCCCAGAGCTGATAAGTCTTTATCTATAAAATAGAAAGGACAGGCTGGCTCACAGGGACACTTTCGGGATTCAAAGAGGATAAAGGATGCATGTGGAAGTATGTTTTGAATTATCGGGTGCTATTTAGATGGTCACCTTGGCACATAGGCATTGAAAATAGGCTACCTCTGTTTTATTCCTGTTCCACCTTATGAGTAATATATCTCTGGGCCTATTCATTTCCTCACCTTTAAAAAGGGGGAAAGATACCCAACTTATAAGATTGCTGTAAGCATTAAATGGGTGATGTCTCTTAATATTAGTGAATTATGACTGTTAGTCATTACTAAGACCAGTGTCAAATAATACCTTTGAAGAACTGGAGGGAGTTACAGGGACTTTTTAAAAATTAACTTATTGGCTGGGCACAGTGGCTCATGACTGTAATCCTAGCACTTTGGGAGGCTGAGGCAGGTGGATCACCTGAGGCCAGGAGTTCAAGACCAGCCAGGCCAACATGGTGAACCCCTGTCTCTACTAAAATACAAAAATTAGCTGGGCATGATGGCAGGCGCCTGTAATCCCAGCTACTCAGCAGATGGGAGAATCGTTTGAACCCGGGAGACACTGGTTGCAGTGAGCCGAGATTGTGCCACTGCACTCCAGCCTGGGTGGCTGAGTGAGACTCCATTTCAAAAAAAAAAGTATTGCTTTTCATTAAAATGTATTATTATTTTTGTACATTCATTTGTGTGATACTCACTTATTTCACAGCCATGAAAATTATACTGTCTTTTGGTTTTGTAATTGATGGTATTTTGACATTTTAGCTTGAGGATTACGGAAAAGAAATACCTCATATAGCTATATCTTAATGATTTTGACACATTTATAATGTGAAAGCACATCAGGTCAAAGAAGCAATAGCAGGCACTAATAAATGTCCAATACCTTCTAGACATCATAAGATTTTTGGGTATAATTTGGTAAGATGAATTAATAAAGTGTCTCTCTTTTCTACAGGTTTTTTTTAAAAAGTCTATGGTATTTCTTATTATTTAATACCTTATTATTTATCCCCAAAGAATAGGGACAGATAATAACCTTTAGAAAAAGTCTTTCCCAAACTCATGCTCTTTTACTTTCTTACCTCAGCAGGGAACATTTCTCCTTTACTCATATTTGAAAATTTTCTTCCCTTGCATAGCTGCATTTCACATAGAGTTAATCAGGGAAATTGCCTTAAAGCCTATATTTTGGTGGTACTTGGCATAGCTTCAGAGATCAGACAACAGGATAGAGGCTGGGAATTAGTAAGAAAATGACAGCATTCACTGATACTAAAAAAAAAAGATAGGAGATGCTATATATACATGTACAGTGAACACTCGAGTCTAGTTTCCTGGCAACAATGTCCTTTCATGCACATCTCAGTGTTTCCTGTTTTCTGTGAATTTCCATCTCAATGACTTTCCTTGTGGTTCATGTTAAATGTTCCCATTACCTGTGGTGCATAACAAACTATTTCTAATTTAGTGGTAAAGAACAACCACCATTTTATTATGATCACATATTCTGGGGGCAGAAATTCTGACAGAGCACATTAAGGACTCCTTTTCTCTGCTTCATGTCTGGGGACTTAGCCGGCAATAATGGAACAGCTAGTGGATGGTGACTTGAATGGCTGAAGGCTGGAGTCATCTGGAGGTTTCTCCACTCGCATATCTGACTTCTGGACTGGAATGACTCAAATTTGGCTTCCCTTGGAACTACAGACCAGATGATCTACTTGTGGTCATATGGTTTGGCCTTCCTCTTAATATGGCATGCCCATAGTAGTTGAGTACTTCAAGAGCAAGTGCTATAGTGAACAAGGTAGAAGATACATGGCCTTTTATGACACAGTCTCAGAAGTAACAGTGACAGTTCTGTCATACTCTACTGATTGAAGCAATTACAAGTTTACACAGATTCCAGAAAGGGACCATAGATCTCACTTCTCAATTTAAGAGATGCCTCTATTAGTTAGTTCTCACAATGCTTTGAAGAAATACCTGAGACTGGGTAATTTATAAAGGAAAGAGGTTGAGTTAATTGAGTCACAGTACCACATTGCTGGGGAAGCTTCAGGAAACTTACAATCATGGTGGAAGGCAAAGGAGAAGCAAGGCACCTTCTTCACAGGGAAGCAGGATGGAGTGAGTGAGTGCAAACAGGGGAAATGCCAGATGCCCATAAAACCATCAGATCTGGTGAGAACTCAGTTATTATCACAAGAACAGCATGGGGGATATCACCCCTATGATCCAATTACCTCCACCTACCTGGTCCCGCCCTTGACACATGGGATTGTGGGGATTACAATTTGAGGTGAGATTTGGGTGGGGACACAGAGCCAAACCATATCACTCTGCCCCTGGCTCCTCCCATATCTCATGTCTTTTCACATTTCAAAACCAATCATGACTTCCCAACAGTCCCCCAAAGTCTTAACTCATTTTAGCATTAACTCAAAAGTCCACAGTCCAAAGTCTCATCTGAGATAAGGCAAGTCCCTTCTGCCTAAGAGCCTGTAAAATCAAAAGCAAGCTAGTTACTTCCTAGTTAAAATAGGGGTATAGGCATTGGATAAATGCTCCCATTTCAAATGGGAGAAATTGGCTATAACAGAGGAGCTATAGGCCCCATGCAAGTCTGAAATTCAACAGGTCAGTCATTATATCTTAAAGTTCCAAAATAATCTTTGACTCCATATCCCACATCCACATCATGCTGATGCAAAAGGTGGGCTCCCAAGCCCTTGGGCAGCTCTGCTCCTGTAGCTTTGCAAGGTATAGATCCCCCTGTTCCCAGTTGCTTTCATGGGCTGGTGTTGAGTGCTTTTGGTTTTTCCAGATGCACGGTGAAAGCTGTTGGTGGATCTACCATTCTGGAGTCTGGAGGATGGTGGCTGTCTTCTCACAGTTCCACTAGGGAGTGCCCCAGTGGGGACCCTGTGTGGGGGCTCCAACCTCAAATTTCCCTTCCACATTGCCCTAGCAGAGGTTCTCTATGAGGGCTCCACCCCTGTACCCCTGGACATCCAGGCATTTCCATACATCCTCTGAAATCTAGGCAGAGGTTCCCAAACCTCAGTTCTTGATATCTGCAGGCCCATCACCATGTATAAGCTGCCAAAGCTTGGGGCTTCCACCTTCTGAAGCAACAATCTGAGCTGTATATTAGGCACTTTTAGCCATGGCTGGGATGCAGGGCACCAAGTCCTGAGACTGCACAAAGCAGCAAGACCCTGGGGCCAACACAGGAAACCATTTTTTTCCTTCCAGACCTGCTGGGTCTGTGATGGGAGGGGCTGCCATGAAGTCCTCTGATGTGCCCTGGAGACATTTTCCCCATTGTCTTGGTAATCAACATTTGCCTCCTTGCTACTTATGCAAATTTCTGCAGCTGGCTTGAATTTCTCTTCAGAAAATGGGTTTTTCTTTTCTATTGCATTGTCAGGCTGCAATTTCTCCAAACTTTATGCTCTGCTTCCCTTTTAAACATAAGTTCCAATTCCAAGTCATATCTTTGTGAATGTATAAAATCAAATGCTTTTAAGAGCACCCAAGTCACATCTTTAATGCTTCACTGCTTAGAAATTTCTTCTGCCTGACACACTAAATCATTTCTCTCAAGTTCAAAGTTCTACAAATCTCTGGAGTAGGGGCAAAATGCTGCCAGTCTCTTTGCTAAAGCATAGCATGAGTTGTCTTTATTCTAGTTCCTAACAACTTTCTCATCTCCATCTGAGACCACCTCAACCTGGACTTCATTGTCTATATCACTATTAGCATTTTGGTTAAAATCATTCAGCAAGTCTCAAGGAAGTTCCAAACTTTCCCATGTCTTCCTGTCTTCTTCTGAGCTCTCTAAATGGTTCCAACCTCTACCTGTTACCCAGTTCCAAAGTCACTTCCACATTCTCAGGTATCTTATAGCAAGGCCCCACTACATTGGTGTCAATTTACTGTATTAGTCTGTTCTTACGTTGCTATAAGGAAATACCTGAGATGGGTAATTTATAAAAGAAAGAGGCTTAATTGATTCACAGTTCAGCATGGCTGGGGAGGTCTCAGGAAACTTTCAATTATGGTGGAAGGCAAAGGGGAAGCAAGGCACCTTCTTCACATGTTAGCAGGACACAGTGAGTGAGTGCAAGCAGGGGAAATGCGGGATGCTCATAAAACCATCAGATCTGGTGAGAACTCACTCACTTATCATGACAACAGCATAGGGGATACCATGCCCATGACCCAATTACCTCCACCTTGTCCAACCCTTGACACATGGGATTATGGGAATTAAAATTTGAGGTGAGATTTGGGTGGGGACACAGAGCCAAACCATATCAATGTCAAAGGATTTTCAGCTATGTTTTAAACTTGCCTCAGTATACATCTTTATGTTAACAACTGAGGATCAGGAATGAACACATATAATTGATTTCCCTGGATGGCACATCTCAAGGGAGAAATCTTGGTAAGAAAAGTGAGATGAGATACGCAATCTTTGAGCGTCAGTATTCTGTCCTAGAAAAGACTGTGTAGTGGGAATTGATGGGTCAATATCCTGTATTCTCTGCTTGAGACTTTTGACTTTGAGAATCAGTTTTTCTGTGAGGACTAATAAAAACTCATCAATCTTCATGGTTGGCATGAAATCCAGTGAGATAACATGAAGACCAATATACCAGCTTCTATTAACACTCTGGATCATCAAGGCAAACCTAAGGCAAGAAAAAATCAAAAGTCAATAGTCACTTGATACTCAGTCTTGATTTAGCTTAATGAATCCCAGGTTCCCTTTCTAGAAGGGAAACTCTGACAATCTGATGGCATTGTGAAGTTCAATTTTGTGAGAAGCCCTGTGACGCGCAATTGCAAATGTGTCACTGTTTTAAAGACCTACGTCACTCTTCAGGCAAATCATATATTATGACCACATTTCAGGTTTATCTATAACATAAAGGATGACAATATAATAGCAAACATTTATTAAGAGCTTACTATGTGCCAGGTATTATACTAAGCACTTTATATGGATTTAATCCTTAACAACCGTATTATTATCTACTTGTTAGAATGGGGAAACTGAGGTTTACAGAGATTATATACTTGATAAAGACCTGGAAGCTTATAAGAAATAGAGCTGGAATTTCAATCCACCTTGAATACATTATACTGCCTAAAGATACAAAACTTTGTTTAACAGCCTTTTTAGGATTATGCTAACATGGCATCAGATTAAATTCAGATCCATTCTAATTAATTTAATTCAATAAATATGTATTGGACAGCTCTTCAATCTCACCAAACTAATATTTAGTGAGAGGGTAATATAAACTAGGCACTGGTATATAAATTTGAGAAGATGAAAATTTCACCTTCAAGAAAAACACACAGTTAATTAGAAGAGAAAAACACGTAAATAACTGTAATATTGGGTGGTAAATTCCAAAATAATTTTAAACATTGTATTGGTGCTAAAAGCAAGTTAGAAAAACAAACCAGACACAAAATCTATCTGCAAATACTTATAATTGACTTCAAGAACTTAATTCTTACACAGTTTCATCAGGTAATTTAGATAAATAGCTACTCTATGCCCAGATTTATGGTGACTGATAATTATTGATAATTTCTTTAGATTTGAAGATGGTACTACTTGATGAAACATTCAAATTTTCTTCTATGTGAGTGTGACCAAAATTGTCATAAAATAACCAATGGTGCTTTTTATAAAAGAATTACTAACAACACTTGTTGTTGCCACTACACAGAGCGACCGTCATTGTGGGTACATGGTTTTTAATTTTGAAGGATTAATCACAGAAGAGGAAATTCATCCCTGAGAATGGCCTGTTGGATGGTTAATCATTTCTGTTAGTTGCAGTTTAACCCATCATCCATCTGTCCATCCATCCATCCATCCATCCTATCCATCTAATATCCATCCCACTCCACAGGAGTATAATGGACATATTAATGTTAGCTGTCAGCTATGTGCTGAAGCTGACTCATACAATCTTGTGAGTGATGATTGTTAAATTTCTAAAAATTTTACATGCTTTCCATGCAACCATTAAACAATCAACTTTTATAAACAAAATTAAATACATTATATTAAAAAATAAAGTTAATAGATACTCAAAACTCATCAGTTCCTAATTATTTTACTACGTTTTAGTGTTATCTGTGCTCTTAAGGTTATTTGCATTTACTGTATCTGTATGATGGAGATACTACATAATAGTATGTTACTTTGCATCTCTTCTCAACTCCATATTCAGTGATGTTACGTTAACAGCTTGAAATCAACTGCAGTGGGAATATTTACACCTTGGGAATTAGCACTAACACACTTTGGTATATGTCATGGAGTAAAAATGGCTGGAATGAGTGTTTTAAGTAATGGAGGTCTTTGAAAGTACCACTTTGTTCTTTATTTTGTAATGCATTATATTTACTTTACTAAACATTTTAAGTAAACCAAGTACATTTGATAATTTTAAAAAGTAAATTATTTTTGGAGGCTTTATAATTAAAAAAAATCTGGTCTGATACACAGTCATACTCTGTGTGGCAACCCCCTTAACTCAACTTCTTCTGGTAGTTGTTTTGGTGTTTAGAAAGAATATTTCTACATTGCTTTTATCTGAATTACCAATTACGGACATTATATATTAACTTTCTATTATGATAGATGAAAACATAGCTCTTTGTTTCTTTTTTTCTTTCTTTTTTTTTGGGGGGGACGGGAGTCTGGCTCTGTCACCCTGGCTGGAGTGCAGTGGCGCAATCTCGGCTCATGGCAAGCTCCGCCTCCTGGGTTCACGCCATTCTCCTGCCTAGGCCTCCCGAGTGGCTGGGACTACAGGCGCCCGCCACCACGCCCGGCTAATTCTTTTGTATTTTTAGTAGAGACGGGGTTTCACAGTGTTAGTCAGGATGGTCTCCATCTCCTGACCTTGTGATCCACCCGCCTCGGCCTCCCAAAGTGCTGGGATTACAGGTGTGAGCCACCACGGCCAGCCAACATTGCTCTTTCAAACGCCCTTATTTTCTCCATACAATCTTCCTAAATCAGTGATCATTTTTAGTTAAATCTATCATTGCTTATCTTATTATTACTATATGTATCTTGGTAACTGTAGATACAACAGTATGCCGATTTTTTTTCCATGTTTATAAAGCATTTTCCCCTAAATTTAGTAATTGAGTACTTGTTTGTTTTTAGTTGCATAATTCTCTTTACCCCCATAAAATGTAGTTCACTGTATATTAACCATTATCATTGTTTTTGATTCTCTTTTTGTTCTCCTTATATACTTACTTATATTAAAATGTTTTATCACATCATCTATTTTAATAATTCTTGAAGTCCTCTCTCCTGAAGTCTTCCACCCTTCTCCAATTTGTACCGATTTATCTCTAGGCTTGCTGCATAGGTGTCATCCTAGGACATAGTTAGGCTTTGTGGTTGGAGCTATTGTTGGGAAAACATGTCTTCCTGTTTCTTAGTTTAAGCCATTTCTTTATTGTATTACACCTACCAGTAGCTTTCTAAGAAAGGGTATATAGTAGATAGATTTTATGACACATCAAAATACTTCATTCTACCACATTTGATTCTAGAAATCGAAATTATTTTCTCTTGGAATGTTGAAGGCACTTCTTTGTATTCTAGTAGCCCATGTTGCCATTGGGATATCTATTGTCCAGTATGTTTGTATTTGACCTTCTTTTAGTCTCTGGAAACTTTGTGGATTTTCTGATTTTTCCTGATATTCTAACATTTTAAAATAATATTCCTGTGTGTTTGTGTGAGTGTGTGTATTATAATTCAATGAGCTGGGCATTTATTGAGCATTTTCATTTTCCTCTAGTTTTACCATGGAAGAGTTCCTTGACTTTATCTTCCGACTATGTTATTAATTATTATTATTATAAATTTCAGTCACCATATTTTTAAATGGTCTAAAAGGTCTTTACAAATCACTTTATTGTAAATGTCTCATATGCTACATTTATTTATATTTTAATCTGTGTACACTCTTAGAGTCTTTGTGTTATAATAGGTGATTTCTATACCATTTATTTATTACTGTAATATATATGGATAATTAAATTTACTTTTTTTATTTTATATTATGCTCTTTACTTTTCATTCATTTTGCTGAGCACTTGATGGGATTATTCAATCTGCACATGATGCCTCTAAAAAATACAGCGTGGTATTCAAGTTTGTTAATTTCATAATCTAAGGACTCAATCATCTTTCATTTCTGCATACTTCTTCCACCAACCCTACAGTCTTAGAATAATACTGAATTTATATTGTAGGTTTAGTAAATATTGTTTATTAGACATTCTACTGTGTGTTTGCTATATAGAGACTGTCAGGAACCTAATTTATTTAATTTCCTCCAGTACATGGTGTTATTATAAAAATATTTACTGAATGAGTCAATGGCAGGATTAGCTCATCCAGAGAATAGCTTTAAAAAATAACTTACTGCTCCAAATTAATTTTTACTTGTGCAGTAGATGGTGGAAACACATTAGAAAGCCTTTCCTCTTAGGCTGTAACATGATCTAGGAGAAAGGTAGTTGTAAGCACTTCCTTAGTTATTTCTTTTTTGAAAGGAGATGTTATTCTTGCTTACCACCGTACTATTATTTTTCTCTGGGAATATTTCTCCAATTTATAATGAGGTCAGTGGGGGAAAATAGTATTTCTTTCATAGAAATTTATTTTATGATCAAAATCAATAGAGCCCATCTGTTCAGTAAAAACAAGTTGCCTACAAAAAGATGATAACAAAAATATCCATTACACAATTTTCTTTCTTCTTATTACATTTCTTTTAAACAAGAGATGGTTAAATAACACAGCTTAATTTAGTCCTATTTTGCTTTTTTTTTTTTTTTCAGGCTCCCTTTAATTAGCCTGATAAAGTGAGTTTGAGATCATAAGTCTCATAGGAGTCTGAGCCAAGTTCCCAGCTCATCAATGTCTCTCAGTCTTTCCAAATTTCTCATAATGTTCTTTAAATGTAATACAGGTCTATATATTGAGCTTTTTAGAAGGAAGAGATCTAAGACTGTTCAGATTTAGAATTTAGTGGATCCAAAATAATATGCTGTGTAGAGTTTCTTAAGGCTTTTTATGTGAAAGTGATTAGCACTTGTAACTAGGCAGATACTTGGCAAAGTTCTACACAATTATCTCCAGGATCGATCTAGAGAATTCTTTCACTTGTCTATCTCTTATTTTCTTCTTTCACATCTTCTTCCTTCATGTTTAAATGAGAAGAGACAAATTAACCCCTAACTCAGTCGTTGACAAAGTTTCCATCACTTTTCCTGGTTTTCCTGAGACTGGGTGTAGTTTGATTGAGTAATAAGGCAAGATAGGAAAGTTGGCAAGGAGGTAAGAATAAGGTGAGTGGGTTGCATGTATGCCAGTCCTCAAAAGAATCATCGATAGCCTGTGCCACGCCTGGCCTACTGTTTGTTATGGATTCAAATGGACATTATCATCTTGGGATTGCCATCTGGTTCTAACACTAGACTATAAGGGCTTTGAGATGATCACATTGCCAATCACCCTGTCTGCTTTCCTTTCTTCCCTGCGAACATCACTGTGTACCAGACACCATTCTCATGAACAAAACAGATAGGAGGATACTAACAGAGACAGCATACACATTAGATAATTTATATGTCTAATATCTTAGAAAGTAATAGGTACTGTGAAGGAAAGTAAAGCTGAGAAGGGCATAGAGAATGCTGGAAACAGGGAGTGAGACCACAGGTTTTATCCAAACGTATTGAATCGGAACATCCAAGGATGTGCGGAGTGGGTATCTAAATTACAAACAAGCCCCCCAAGGGATTATGATACCTTCCAAAGTTTGAGAATTACTGATCTAAATAAAATTCTTTGTGCTGCACTGCATCTAAGAAGTAGAGAAAGAGCATTCTTCTCCAAAAGTTTCATTTTTTTTTTTTTTTTGTTCATTGAGGCTGTTTTTCTCTATTTGAGTTTCCTTTGAACATATATTGAAGGCTTCTTAGAATCCACATGCTCATTTCCATGGCTCCCATGCTGATAGCTGAAGGGTGCTTTTCAGAGGAGATGGGGAAGTCAAGAATGCCAGAAATCTCAGTCTGTAGGAAAGACACACTGGTTGGTGTCAGTAAAATAAATCAGAGAAGATACTTAAACAATGAATTATAACAAAATAATTAACTGTCATATTACTTTATTGAATTACACAGGAGTGCTTTCGTTTGACATCAGGATGCAATTCAATTTCCTTTTGCTAAAAGACATGCAGAGTTATAAATTTTTATTATCTTTATCTGTGGAAACAGGCTACTCTGCATGGCTCTAACATCATACAACCAGTTGAATAAACTTTTGGACATGGCAATAAATCTTGATGAACTTTGTCCAGTGGTCTTACCAGTGAAAGATTAAAAACTAAGATACAAAGCAAATGACTTAATAAGTAACCCCTGCTCTTCAGAGGCAGAATGATTGGGGCTTTAGGAAATAGCAATGGAAGCACAAATTTTTCCTTTTAGGTTCTCTTAGCAACTTCGGGTTTCTGTCTTAGTGGATTCTGTAGTCCTCCCATGAGCTAGATGTTTGTTCAGGGACATAAGAAAATGCTTTTTCTGCTGACCTCTATGGGAGCCATGGGAAACAGGATTGAAATGAAGGCAAGAAATAAATAGGACATTTCCCATTAGTTTTCTGGTAAGAGTAAGTTATTAATTTACTCTTTTAAAAAATTACTATGGGCCAACACTGTTTTTATATTTTAAGCATATAAGTTGAACACACTCCAATTTAACTTTGGCCCCAAGGAAAAGGGCATCCTGGGTTTTAAACTGATGAAACAGATATATTCTCTTTTTCCTTTAGAGAGCCTGGTCCTTTTTGAATGATCTCTTAACTTTGAAATTGCTGGTATTTTGTTATAGATGTTGAGAAGCTAAATAAATGAGAAGCATCTTGACATAGTGAAAAAAAGTTCTTAAATTGGGTTCCTGAGTTTGAATTATTGATTACTTGTATAGCCTTTCTGGGTCTCCATTTTTCATTGGCAGAAACTGGAGTAATACATAAGTCCAAACTGTTGGTAGAATGAAATGAAACAACGTGCAAAATCCTCTGGCACAGTTTCTAGCACATGTAACATACTCAAAGGATGTTAGTTCATATAATATGGTATGACATGGTGTTATGCTTCATCCAAGGATCAGTGTAAATTACTCAGTTGGTGAAGATTTCTGTGACTGTAGCAGGATTTTCGTATGAGAGAATTTATCATCAATGATTTTGGTAGAAATTTTATACTTTCTGGGAACTTTGGATACTGTATTTGCTGCATATAATCATACCAACAAAATTCCAAGACCCCTGGAGCAATATACCTCAAGAGAGTATCAATACATTTTAATAATTTTCTTCATAAAGTGAAGATCTGCTTCAAAAGATAACATCAAGACTGTATTTTTCATTCTGTTAATTCCTAAGATAAAAGAAAATGCTGATCAGTGTGTATGGGTAGGTAGCAGAAGAGGCTGATGTGTGTGTGTGGGAAGGGAGGGAACATTTCTCAGGATTCTGGTTTTAAAGGTTTATTGACGGTGTGAAGAACCAAAGTATAACAAACTTATACTTTTTAGGTATAAACTTATAAAGATCACAAGGCTGACTGTGAGAATACAATTGTTCTATGTGAACTTACTTTTTTAAGCCTGAGAGGCTGTTAGCAACTTGGGGCTCTGTCCTGGACAGCAGCAGGTTTATTGTTATGAGATCCTGTTGGTCTCTGGCTGCCAGAGTCTGTGTGACAGCAGGCTGAAACTGATCTCCATCCTCGCAGACAAAGATGAGCCTTATTGGCTTGAGCCAGGACCTCTCAAGAACATGGGATGGGCCAGGCAAGACTCATGCCTGTAATCCTTGCACTTTGGGAGGCTAAGGCGGGTGGATTGCCTGAGCTCAGGAATTCGAGATCAGCCTGGGCAACAACGGTGAAACCCTGTCTCTACTAAAGTACAAGAAATTAGCCAGGCATGGTGGCATGAGCCTGTAGTCCCAGCTACTCAGGAGGCTGAGGCAGGAGAATTGCTTGAACCCAGGAGGCGGAGGTTGCAGTGAGCCAAGATCACGCCACTGCTCTCCAGTCTGGACAACAGAGTGAGACTCCATCTCCAAAAAAAAAAAAAAAAAAAAAGAACATGAGATGGACATACTGTCTTGCTCCTTCTCATAATTGAGAAAATATACTTGTTCCTGGGGCAGAACATTGGCTTAATTGTGGGACAAATATATGAAACGTTTACCCTCCAAACCAGCAGAACCTTTGTGTGACTATCCAGCTACAACACTTGCCTTTCCATGCTACAAATCACTAAGCTTGGCACTCACGTGTCAGACTAAGAAGACAAAGAGTTTATAATGTGAGGACAATTTACAAATTGTTTCTTTGACAAAAAAGAGTCTCAGAGGGTATGTCATAAAATATTATATTATTCCCTTTTCTTACATGCTCTTTTTACATAGAATCGAGCCAGCAAAGCTCTTTTAAAATTAATCTTTATTTATTAAACATTTCATTAACCCTTTTCACACTAAATGATTAGAAGTGGGAAATGAATTAGCACAATTCTAAAACAATACATTATTCCTGAATCTGCTAATTTCACAAGTGTCACTACTGTACTTTCCACAGTCCATTAATAAGACAGTATTGTCCATTCAGATTTGGTTTTTAATCACTCCTTGGGAGAAATGTTTATTACAGTTGGGATTTTTTTTGAAAAACTTGCCTATGGGGCTAAAATATGCACTTACAAAGAGTCACAGAACCAATTTGTCTTAAGGCATTTTTTTCCTATAAAGGATGATAGTCCTATTCAGTAAAGGAATTTACTCAAAATGTATACAAGGTAGAGCACTGAGGAAGGGGTGAAGGGAAGGGAAGGGAAAGGAAAGCCAGCAACATAAGCTGAGGTCTGACTTCACACTTCACCAGCCCTCAGACTCCCTGAGGAGGGTCACACATGAATAGGACACAATTACACGGTAAAGCAAGGCAGCGTTAGAGAATTTCCTGCCAGAGAAATCGTGGAGGCAGAAAGAGTTCTAGGAATGGATGCCAACCAGCCAGATCAGTCTCTTGGTGTAAGTGGAGTTAAAATGCCTCTTCCTATAGGCCTTCGGGCATGGCTGAAAACTAAAGGTGAATGGACTCAAACAGCTGGAAAGTGATGTGAGTTTTATGGACTTGAACTTGGCGTAGCAACACCTCTAAGGACTTGTAGATCCTAAGTGCCATGGTGGAGGTTTTCCTCAAGCTGTGCTTAACAGTTTTGAGTCTCTTAGGGGACTGACACAGTCCCTTCATACACGTAAGTGGGAATCTTTTTCTCTGTAACTAAAGCCAAGTTTGTTTCAATGATGAACTGAATGGTACAGTGACTTTGTTTCTCTGCTGAATACTACTAATAGGGTGCAGTGAATAACTCTGAGTCTAACTCATGAAAGCAAGCATTCTGGGAGATACCAGCGTGAGATAACAAAACTGATTCTCGTTTTCTTTCATCCTATGCCTAACGGCAAATGTGCAAATCCCTACATGGCAATAAAATGTGTGCTTTTTAAAAATAACCTGAATTACTCTGAAAGTCAAATTGAAACCTCACTGACTTCACCTCTTATTAAAAGAAGTTGCTCTGGACCAAATCTGAAGAAATGCTTCAGTTTCCTTGACTCTAGAGTCAGTAAAAGAAGACCTTTTCAGAGATTGTTAGAAGTTAAAAAAATCTATAGAGCACAATAGTATCTCAACAAATTCAAGATTCGGTGCTTCTAACACCTGTGGGTCTTAGATGGCTGCTACCCTTTAACAAGGGAAGACACAAAAACTTATTTTTTAAGTTGTGGAAAGTTAATTCCTCTTGGCACGCCTGTCTATATCTCAGAGGTCAGTGATAAAAGCCAATGAACCAAAACATAATGTCAGCTGGAGTCATGTGTAGGACTTGACTCCCTGACACCATGTGAAGCTATGTGTCTATCAGCAACTAAAACTATGTGTCCTTCTTGTGTGACTTAGCCATGTCCTCTAGAGGTTGATATCATTTCAAGACACTATGGAAGCATGGCACACAGCCCAGCCTGAATGATGCAGAGAGGTACCATCAATGCCTGCTTGGCTCTTCCTTGTCACTAGCTCTGAGTGCAGAGCCTGGTGTTCCATTAGAGAGCTAGGCCACCTTGCCTGATGTTTTCCATTACAGTGTTTATTTATTATTTATATCCCATCACTTGAAAAATTTTGAGATGGTTTTGAGACTCTTTAGGTCCTTATAAAGATGGTTTTTGCTTAAAGGAGGAGGCAGTAACTCTTTTCCTTTTAAATCTTGACCCTGACTCAGAAAAAAGGCCAGAGATTTTTGTTAATATAAGGGAACATGAGGCAAAATCATTCTGAAATAACAAAATAAGGTGATAATGCTCATAGTCATTAGCGACTAAAACTAATAGAGAGTCCTTTTCAACAAGGTACCCCTTACATTAACATAAAACTTTTAACAGAGAATCTATTAATATATTCTTTGTTGTTCTTTGGAATTTGGAAGTTTCTTTTAAGCTTTTTCTCTTAGATATGGTTTCTACTACTAAGAAAATAGCTTTCTCCAATTTGCATTCATGTAGTACTTTCTACAGCACATAGTAAAAAATGTAGAACTTACCTGTATTTTAATAAAAATGTCTTCATTTCTCTAAACAAAGAAAACTAAAGGGAATTCACTTTTTTATTGAAATGAAAATATATATTAAAGTTTAGAAAAAGTTTATCCTCAAGTAAGTTTCATTGCAAAGTTCTAGACATTTTTTGCTCACAAAATTTTGTGTCACCATAAGAGATTTAAAAGACATAAAAGCAAGGAAAAGAGGAGAGAGAGAAAATATATGTCAGTAAATTGCTGAAAGAAAAATCCACATTTCACATCTGGTTATGTGAAGAAACACCTATTCTCCCCAGTGGACCATTGAAACAAATTGTTGAGAACAGAACCTTGTCTTGGTAAGAGGAAAATATAAATTCCACACTTTAGGTATAAGTTGAAAATGATAAACAATGTAACTGGGGAAGAAGTGGGAGAAATTTTGTTGCTTCCATATGAAGAGACTGCATGTCCATGCCATACAGATTGGGGGTCTTGCGGGAGGCACAGAAGGAAAGAAATTCATCTAGTATCAGAGGCATGACAGCAACCAGGGTCAGAACCAAGGTCTTCCTCTAAAGACACACATGATGATGAATATGTTGATTTTATCAACTCTGCTTTTTGGGGAGCATGACAAATACAGTATTTCTCTGTGTATTCATCCCTCAGTTTCTGGAAATTTTACATCCAGAGATTAATGATCCATCACATAATTTATCAGGCCAGTGGATTTATTTTTGAAAGACTTGCTAGATGATTCTGATTTAAGTCATCCACTTAAAAGTCCAATTCACAGCCTCAGTTTGATCATTAAGCTATAACCATGGCATCCCCAAATGGGTTTGCTGGTCATCTCCATAGTGAAGACCAGTATGATTCTTTCCCTTTTATTGCTTTCCTGTCTAGCAATACCTCTGCCTGTTCCAACCATGCCCACAAGAAGCCTACCTCTGGCAGTGATGCTCAGTCAACAAACTCAAAGGGATGTGTGTTTTCCATGGAAACCTGTGACACTTCAAATGCTTACCTGTTTATATTAGATTAGTACTATATTAGAAGATTAAACTTATTAGTAATTTTTAGTATATTAGGATTATTAGTAGTATATTAATTATCTTCATAGTATATTAGATTATTCATTCAGCAATATTTGAATACTTACTATTTGCCAGACACTCTTTTAGTCCTATGAACAATACCATGAACAAAACAGACACAAATCTTTATGAATGTAGAAGGTTATATTCTACTGGGGGAAAACAAAATAACCATAACTATAATGAATAAGTTAACTAGATGCTAAGTGCTATGAGCCAAAAAAGGAGAACAGGACAAGTAAATCAGTAGTGCTAGAGGGGCTGGTTATAGGAGGTAGGTGACAGTTTAAAATAAGGCAATCAACCAGGCATGGTGGCTCACGCCTGTAATCACAGCACTTTTGGGAGGCTGAGGTGGTTGGATCACGAAGTCAGGAGGTGAAGACCATCCTGGCTAACACGGTGAAACGCTGTTTCTACTAAAAACACAAAAAATGAGCCAGGTGTGGTGGTGCACACCTGTAGTCCCACCTACTCGGGAGGCCTAGGCAGGAGAATCGCTTGAACCCAGGAAACTGAGGTTGCAGTTAGCTGAGATCATGCCACTGCACTCCAGCCTGAGTGACAGAGTGAGACTCCGTCTCAAAATAAATAAAATAAAATAAGGTAATCATTATTGAGAAGTTGAGTTGTGAGCAAAGGCTTGAAGAAGATAAGGGAGTTACCCGGAGGACAAAAGATCCAAGTAGAGGGAACAGCCCATAAAAAGATCTTAAGGCAAAGAGCTATTTGGCATGTTCAACAAACAGCAAGGATGCTCTGCGGCTGGAGCAGAGGGAGCTACAGGAGACTCATGAAAGATGAGGTCAGGAACTAGAAAAGAAGAGGTGCAAGATGTGGGCAGCTGATCATGAGTGCCTGGTAGGACATAGTAAGGATAGGGGCTCTTACTGTAAGTGAAATTGGGAGCTATGGATGGGTTTTAATCAGGAGAATGGCATGATTTATGTTGTCATCTGAATGTGTGCCTCCAAAATTCATGTTGAAGTGGAATCCCCATTTTGGTGGTATTAAAATATGGGGTCTTTTAAGAAGGGCTCCAGCCTCATGAGTAGAATTAGTATCCTTATAAAAGAAGTTGAAGGGGGCTGCCTTCTCCTGCCGTGTGAGGACACAGAGAAGGTGCTGTTGGTGAGGAAAAGCCCTCACCAGACACCCAATCTTTTGGGACCTTAATCTTAGACTTCCCAGCCTTCAGAACTGTGAGAAACAAATTTCTATTGTTTTGATTATTTATAAATGTACCCCATTTAAGATTTTTTTAATAGCAGCGTGAACAGACTAAGGCAATCTCACAGTTAACAAGAATCACTCTACGTATGTAAGAATAGAGCACAAAGTGGGAAGGGGAGAGGCTGAAAGTAGTCAAGAGATGACTTCAGTAACCCAGCTACCAGATGATGTAGCCTGGACCTGGCAATAACAGTAGTGGTAACAAGAGCTCTTCTAAAGTTTCTGCCCAAAGGATTTCCTAATGGATTTGATTACATAGATGCTGCAGGGCTCAGAGCCACACCCTTTGGTCAGTAATCCTGTAATATTTTTTGCCTTTGGTTTTGTCTGTTTGTAGTTCAGATTAGATAAGCCTATAGTCCCAATTCCTTCACTTTTTTGTTCATTTATTTCTAATTACATATTTGTTGTATATGTTATTTCTTGTTAATGATCTTCTTATTTTGACACTTAGGCAAAAAAGAATGAAAAATAGCATTTGTTACAATTATACAAACCAGTTCCTGGACTGGATATTTAAATGCATATAATGGATTAACTAGTATTTATTAAGTACTTGCTACATGTCAGGTTCTGTGTTAAATACGTTTATACAAATCATGTTCTTTAATCTTTTCAACAATCATGTGAAGCTACTATTACCTGTTCTTACAGATGAAGATACTGAGGCTTAACAAAAGGTAAATGAGCTGCCTAAGATTATCTCATAAGTGGAAAAGCAGGGAATGAAACTTAAATTTATCTGGAGCCCTTAAGTATTTTGCTTTTCATTTAATCCTCATTCCTGATTACCCAAAATGCTGTGAGCTTAAGAATTATTGTCTTCATGTAAGTTAAATAACTGTCTAGTAAATTATTGTTATTTTCTACTGCAAATCATCTATTTGTATTTGTGTGCAGACTCTCTCCAATTGGATTATTAGTTCCCTGAATCTAGAAAAATTGAATATACACCATAGCACCAAGTATGATGCTTTGAGCATAGTTAGGGTTGAGTAAATATGGGTTGATTGATTTTGTGCTGTGTTTTTTCATGAGATCACCTTACACCATATGCAGGGTCAGATTCTACCTCTTTGGGTTCCCCAGAGTACACATTGCATAGTTTATGTTCCAGAAATGTTATTCACAGCATATGTTTGTTACTTAATCTATCTCTGTGATTCTACAATGACTCTTTCAGCTCTCACCCAGCTATTTTGTCTGCTATGTCTCTTATGAGAAGAAACAAGCACTATTTTTTAATAGAACATTTTTATTGTACTCCCAGTTGGGACGATACAAATGAATCTGACATCAGACCTCAAACAACAGCAGTGTTCACATGGACTTACTTTTGCCAATCTCATGAGATCTGTACATTTATAGTATTCTTAACCCCTTCAACAGGGGAAGGGGAATCAGTGAGAACTAGATAGTAATTCTAGCCAGGTCAAAAAAACATGGACAGGTGTCATGGCTGATAGAAGAGGCATAAGCCTATCTGCTAATCGGGGAGTCAGAGGCTCAGGTTGGGTTCCTGAAGAGCATAGAAAGAGCTTGTGAAGAATTATATGGCATGTACACACTAGATTCTTGCCCTTTTTTGAATATTTTCTTTATTCATGGACCATATTTGGAATCTCCACTCCTGCAAAACAAAGAAACAAGCAAATAATAACTGCAAGAGGACACTAAAAAGTACATTCATCTTTTACTTAATGGATTATTCTTCTTCCCTTTTCCTATCTTAATATTGATTTCCTTCTCCCATCATAGCATTTGTATTAGCCCACGTGGCTGCCAAAACAAAATACCACAGGCTGTATGCTTTAAAGAACAAAATGTATTTCTTACGGTTCCGGAGGCTGAAGTCCAAGATCAAGGGGCCGGCCAATTCAGTTGCAGGTGAGGGCTCTCTTCCTGGTTTGCAGATAGCTGTCTTCTCGCTTTGTTCTCATGTGGTCATTCCTTGGTCTGCTGGAGTGGAGAGAGAAGGAGAAAGCTCTGGTCTCACTTACTCTTCGTACAAAGACACAAAGCCTGTCTGATTAGGGCTTCACCCTATGACCTCATTTGTCACTAATTACATCAGTAATGGTCCTCGTTTTAATGAAGTCACACTGGGAGTCAAGGCTTCAATTGTGAATTTTGTGGTGAAGGGTCAGGGAGAACAGGCAGAATTTAGTCTATGGCAGGGCCTATTTTTGTGGTTTATCTTGAAACTGGGATATATCTATTTATTGAATTATTGAATATAAATTTTCTTTATCTGTAATAAAATGCTCCAACTAGTAATTATTTAGGAATGATAAGTCCATTTCTGGAATAGCTGAGTGCTGTATTACTCCCATTTAAGATGAAATAAACAATAACTTTAATGATGAAAGCAGATGTTTAAAATTAGCCTTAGGAGACTGACTGCTTCTGTTCAGGGTGTCATCAGCAAATCTTATTAACAATTTAGGAGGTGCTTAAAATAATAAGTTAAATCTATTCTACTATAAGTTCTAGAATAGAGGTAATTGTTTTCAAGTATACTAATTTCCTTTATTGAACACACATTATATAATACAAATATTCCAAACTAGCTTATAATAACAATTTAATCAAATGACCATATTCCTTGCTTTATAATATAGTCAAAATAAAGTTATGTTACTAAGCCAGCAATATTAGGAGGAAAAAGAGTATTGTTGATCCCTGTTTAGACTTTAACTTACTAAAACCATCTTCACCTCATCTATTCTATGTCTATATGACTTTCTAAACAACAGATTGCTTTTAGTCAATTTAAGGAAGTAGCTGGCTAGTACAATAGAGGAAAAATAAGAGTAAATAGTTTTTTGATTAAATACATGTGGTAATGACTGTACTATTTATTATTCTACTTGAGTCAGATACATAAATTATAATTTTAAAGGCACATTTGGAATTTGAGCTGCCAAAATCAGAGGCTTTTGATAGAGTCCTGGAAAAGGAAGGAACTGTAGAATCTTCAGGCTCAACCCTTTTTTGGTGATTATGGCCATTACTCCAGAGGGACAGTAGGAATATAGGAGCTCATGCCTAGCAGAATCTGGACTAGAATCTGAGTCTAGGTCTTTTCAAGTTATATTAAGCTTCTCACCTATATCACCCCATTGTAGATTTGGATTATATCCAAAATGTACTGCAATGTTCTCTACCTAATGAAACATTGCTAAACAAGGGTTATCTGAGATATTTCTTGACTAAAAAGGTCTAAATATTCATGGAAGTATTCTTCAAAGAATATGAGAACTAGCCTTTCTTTGTTGTCCTAAAAATTGTGTAGGCACAATGCCAAAAATTGCTATATTAATTTCTTTCTTTTTTTTTTTTTTTTTTTGAGACGGAGTCTGGCTCTGTCGCCCAGGCTGGAGTGCAGTGGCGCGATCTCGGCTCACTGCAAGCTCCGCCTCCCGGGTTCACGCCATTGTCCTGCCTCAGCCTCCCGAGTAGCTGGGACAATGGGCACCCACCACTATGCCCGGCTAATTTTTTGTAGTTTTCGTAGAGACGAGGTTTCACCGTGTTAGCCACGATGGTCTCGATCTCCTGACCTTGTGATCCACGCGCCTCGGCCTCCCAAAGTGCTGGAATTACAGGGGTGAGCCACCACGCCTGGCCTATATTAATTTTTTTTTAGAAAATTATAGTTACAAAAAGTTATAATTTTTAAGTTTAAAGAATTTTCTGGAAAGAGTATCTTATGTTTTATTTACTAGGTCAGTTCCTCCATCTTAACTATTTTGCTTTGCATTTCTTTCTTGAATTTGTGAAATTTCCCTTCCTTCTCTCACTAGCCATAAAGAGTTTACTCTTGCTAACCAGGTACCATGATTAGTGCGGGTAAGAAATCCATGTGTGCCTTTGCAAGGAATGCCTTCAGCAAGGAATTGGTGAATTGTCAGCATTGTCTTTTGAAGTCTGTAAAAATACTACAAGAATACACCTGCGTATTATATTTTTAAAATCATACTGCGACCATTTTCTACTTGTTAAGTAGCATGTGATGTGAAACAGCTGAAGTGTTTCAAAAATGGGGCAGATATGTTAGAAAACACATGTACATGAAATGCTTAAATTTTGTATTGAGTTTGATAAATAGCATGAGACCTTGGGAAAGTCAGAATGTTTACTAATCTGTGGTATGTCAAGACTGCTGTCATATTTATGTGGTTGCATTGTCAAATTTGAGCATGAGAAATGGCTTGGTTTTCTCATACAGAGTGGTAGAGTCAAAACATTGTGTTATTGAATAATTAGAATTAAGATGTGGTATATAGTAAATGTATGTATATATACACACATATACATATATACATGCACACAACTGTACATATACATATAAAAAGCCCACATGCACATATAAATATATATAACCTACTATACATAAATAAGAATACTAAATTCTGTGAGAGCTACAAAGAAGAATGAGGCAGTGTCCTGGGGAACATGGGATGTAAATATTTAAATAACATTGGTTAGAAAATGTTCAGGCCTTGGTCAGGTTTGTTGAAGATCAGACAGATGCAGATGTGTGGTGTTATTTCTGAGGCCAAAACAAACAATGGGGAAAGGATTCCTTATTTAATAAATGGTATTGGGAAAACTGGCTAGGCACATGCAGAAAACTGAAACTGGATCCCTTCCTTACACTTTATACAAAAATTAACTCAAGATGGATTAAAGACTTAAATGTAAAACCTAAAATCATAAAAATCCTAGAAGAAAACCTAGCCAAAACATTGAGGACACAGGCATGGGCAAAGACTTCATGACTAAAACACCAAAAGCAATAGCAACAAAAGCCAAAATTGACAAATGGAATCTAATTAAACTAAAGGGCTTCTGCACAGCAAAAGAAACTACCGTCAGAGTGAACAGGCAACCTACAGAATGGAAGAAAATTTTTGCAATCTATTCATCTGACAAAGGTTTAATATCCAGAATCTACAAAGAACTTAAACAAATTTACAAGAACAAAACAACCCCATCAAAAGGTGGGCAAAGGATATGAATAGACACTTCTCAAAAGAAAACATGTATGCGGCCAACAAACATTTGAAAAAATGCTCATCATCATTGGTCACTAGAGAAATGCAAATCAAAACCACAATGAAATGCCATCTCACACCAGTTAGAATGGTGATCATTAAAAAGTCAGGAAACAACAGATGCTAGATAGGATGTAGATAAATAGGAATGCTTTTACACTTTTGGTGGGAGTGTAAATGAGTTCAGCTATTATGGAAGACAGTGTGTCAGTTCCTCAAGGATTTACAACCAGAAATACCATTTGACCCAGCAATCCCATTACTGGGTATATATCCATAGGATTATAAATCATTCTGCTATAAAGACACGTGCACATGTGTGTTTATTGCAGCACTATTCACAGTAGCAAAGACTTGGAACCAACCCAAATGCCCATCAATGATAGACTGGAAAAAGAAAATGTGGCACATATACACCATGGAATACTATGCAGCCATAAAAAAGAATGAGTTCATGTCCTTTTCAGGGACATGGATGAAGCTGGAAAACATCATTATCGACAAACTAACATGGGAACAGAAAACCAAACACTGCTTGTTCTCACTCATAAGTGGGAGGTGAACAATGAGAACACATGGACACAGGGAGGGAAACATCATGCACTGGGGCCTGTCAAGGGGTGGGGGTCGAAGGGAGGGAGAGCATTAGGACAAATACCTAATGCATGTGGGGCTTAAAACCTAGATTTTGGGTTGGTGGGTGCAGACCAGCGACACATGTATACCTATGTAACAAACCTACATGTTCTGCAAATGTATCCCAGAACTTAAAGTAAAATGTAAAACAACAACAACAACAAAAAGTTCCAGCTTGTGACAAGAGGCCAGGAGACTTTAGATGATGGTAAGGAAGTTCTGGAAAGGGTAAGGAGACATAAAGATCAGGGTTGTCAAGCGACAAACAAATCCTCCAAACAAAACAATGCAAACCAAAATCCACTGCGCCTCCTGGACAATTCCTAGCAGTCCTGATCACAAACTATAGAACAGGGCTGCCTGAAATCAAATTCCTGCTCTACTCTTACTACCTATGAGAACAGAAAAAAGTCCTTCACTTCACTCTGCTGGTTTCTTTATTTATACAATGAAGTTGATGGCGGTGCATATTTAACAGGGTTGTCGTGTGGACTAAGTGGATAAATATACGTAAACTACTCTAAAGCATGGAAGTGACACAACTCAGAAGGTCGGCCTAGGCCTTAATACAGGGGAGGGGATAATTTGGTGTGAGGAGAGGGAAAGGAAGTGCTTTTTCTTGCTCTCCCTAAGGACAGTATACTTTCCAGCTTTAACGTCTATAAAAAAATAAAGTGAGAAATACTAACTTGGTTAAACATCAAGCTTACAACTTCAAAATTTAAAAGTCCAAGGAAATTTGAACTCAGTGAATCTCGTAATAGTTGTTTCACAGAGGCTCCCTGTGTGCTTAGTGTAGTTAATAATAATTTAATCATTTTTCCAGATCAAATTATGAGGAACAGATGAGTTAACAGTGTTTTGTAGACTTTTTCCTTCCTGATATTTGGGTCAGAAAAAAGAAAACACCCTGCCTCTATGTTGTGTTACTCTCTCCCCAATTCATCCCAGCCCCTATCTGAGGACAGCAATGTTCCTTCTTAAGTTCGTTGCTATTTCTGAGTGTACAACTTGTTTCCTGGGCTGGTGGTTACTTTCAGAAGCAGCATTTAGGTTATTACAGCAAAACACAAAGAGTTTTTTTTTTTTTTTTTTAAACTGTGGTACTTTGTAAGTAACTGTCATAAGAATTATGTAAAAATTCTATCCTTTTAAGTTGTAAATTAGACATCTGAGAGAGCTTTCCTTTCAAGATTTATCTACAGAGTACTTTGAAAAAATATAACAAAAACAACAACAAAATCCTTTCAATGATTTCCAGATAAATACTACCAGTAATGTTTGTGTTTAGGTCTTTGAGGCTGCGTCACTAAACTGGAAATTATTTCTCCTTCAAAGATGCTAGAGTTGTTTGTTGTTTGTGTTTTTTGTTTTTATCCCTCTCTCTCCTTAACTTGTCAGACTCAAACAGTAGATAGTTGTGTCTTTATAATATTAAAAAAGACATAAATCATTTCTTTGCCTGGTGGACAGATCTTGTTTTCATTGATTGATATTTCCCTGGGAAGTCCAATGGGGGTAGGAAAGGACTGTAGAGGGACTGGCCAGGCCTAAGGAATAGTGCAGGTAAGTGTACCTGAAAGATCAGGTTGACTAGTGAGCTGCACATAGGAATTAGGAGATGGGCCTTTGCATTTTTGAAAGAGTGAGTCACCTAAAAAGACAGAAATCCTTTCCTTTCCTTCCCCTTCCCCTTCGTCTTCCTCTTCCTCTTCCCCTTCCCCTTCCCCTTCCCCTTCCCCTTCTCCTTCCCTTCCCTTCCCTTCCCTTCCCTTCCCTTCCCTTCCCTTCCCTTCCCGGGCTGTAGATCACTTTGGGTAATAGGAATATTTTCATAATATTAATTCTTCCAATCCATGAACAGAGTATATCTGTCTTTTTTTTTTTTTTGTATCTCAGAATTTTTTTTTACTGTTTAAAGTAAACTATTTATTGGTTTTGTTTTTGTTTGCTTGCTTATATTCAGGGAGTACAGGTACAGGTTTGTTACACAAATATGTTGAATAATGTTGAAGTTTGGGCTTCGTATCCTGTCACACAAATAGTGAATATAGTACCCAATAGGTAGTTTTTCAACCCGTGATCCCCCTCCCTTAACCCTTTTGGAGTCCTCATTGTCTATTGTTTTCATATTTAGCTTCCACTTATAAGTGAGAGTGTGCGGTATTTGGTTTTCTGTTTCTGCATTAGTTCACATAGGATAATGCCCTCCAACTTCACCCACATTGCTGTAAAGGTCATGATTTTGTCATGAACACAGTATATCTTTCCACTTGTCTTCTTCAGTTTTAAAAAATTAATATTTTATAGTTTTCAGTGTACAGTCCTTTTAGTTACTTGGTTAAATATATTCATAATTGTAAATGGGATTTATTTTGGGCTGTAACCCTTCTCATTCTCTCCCTTTGGAAGAAAAGTCATGATAGAGTCATTCAACTTTTTCCTCCTGTGTCTGGTTGGTTAGGCTATGCTTCAGGCTGCCTGTCCGGCCATCATCTAGGAAACTCATTTTGCAGCCTCTGTCCCTGCTACTGTGTCTATTGCCTTGAATGACAGCTCGGCATCAGCGGTACCCTCAACGGTTTGTGTGGCCAGGGGAACAGGTTGCTGCATACGTCCACTTCAGGCAGATTGTTGTGTGCTGTCACATGTGCATGAGGCTGTGTGGCTCCCATTCTCTGTAGCCAGGTTCACCACTGCTCAGGAAATTGTTGCTGATGCTGTGGAAACTAGAGATGTCTTCCTCTGCTCCCAAGTCAAATAGTCAAGGGTCTCACAGTGCTCTCCTTTTCTCACAGCTCTGAGAAACCTGGTATATATCAGGCAGAGTATCACCTGGGTGTTTTGAGGTTGAGGTTGGCTGTAGTATCATCACAGGCCTGTATAAATTTCACTTCTTCTCCCTCTCCCTGAGGTTCCAGCTCTTTGACCTCGAGCATGGCATAAAAACATTGTTTGAATGGCACTGATGGCTTCATGTGATGGTGGTTGACGTATGGCTTCACTAGTTATTGATACTGTTATAGCACAGAGAGAACTATGATATTTCACTATTATATACTTGATGTCATTTAATTTAACAATTTTGTCTTTCAAGTAGATAGAGAAAAAAATTTTTTCTTCTTTTGGAACTATGGGTGGGTGGGAATCAGGAGGGGTATGCTCTTCTCTCCCCATTATAGTTAAGTTACAGCCACTCCTTGTTGTACTCTTTTACCTCACATCCCCCAGGAAACTTTATAGACTGCTCCACATCATACAGACTTCCCCTTTTGGAGTTCTAGGCAAGGAAGCCATCTCCTAGCCCTGCCTAATACTCAGGATTTTGGGTGTTAGCAGGAGATGAGCAGATAGCCAAGGGCATGACAGAAGCCACAGGGTTGCTTTAGGGTCCTATAGGGGAATGGGGGTGGATGGAGTAAAGTTGGCAGACTGAGGCCCTGTAGGGGCTGGGGAGATAAGGATATGGGTGCAGTAGGGCACCAAGCAAGGCAGGGCCCCAAGCTGGAAGACTCTTCAGGAATGAAAGGAAAGTTATTTTGAAGTGTTGAGACTACAAGTCACCCTAGCCAATAGCAGCTCTATTTCCTGCCCGGGTCCTAAACAAGTTGAAAGATAAAAAAGAAATGAGAAAGGCCAACAATGTCACTTTTGTTTCTGATAGAATTAGATGGCCACCTTCCCTGCCATATTAGAAGTCTGGCTACCCTGAAGACTCCATGCTGGAAAGCCCATATAGAGAGACCACACACGGGTAGAGAGAGGCTGCAGGTGCCCCGTTCAGACATGTGAGTGAGTGAGACTGCAGATGATTTCAGTCCTGGACACTATTTGACTGCATCCAGAACCACCTAGCCAAACTCTATTCATAATTTTAACCTGCAGAGATTATATCATGTTAAATAACTGTTTTAAGCCATTGAATTTTGTTACACAGAAATGGGTAACTGAAATTCTACTTTCTCATTTTGAAAAAAATTGGTTATCATTTGTGGGATAAAACCTTTTGCAATTACCATTAGGAAGCTCTATTTTTGTGTGTGTGTGCCTGTGTGTAGGTGTGTCTTTAAATATTTTTCAGTTTGATGCATCTTTATGAATTATTATTATTATATGTTTTATAGGCCAGCTAACAAATAATGTCTACAAAAGGCTTGAAATCCTGCATTTCTAACAAGCTGCCAGGAGATGCTGATGCTACCAGACCAGGTGTGACACTTTGAGGAGTAGGACACTAAACTGTATTGTTTTGAATATCAGCTGGTAGACTGGATGTCTTCTCGTAGATTGTAGGTTGTGGTACTCTTGGGATAATGAACTCTTGCTGCCTCACTAGAACGCATCACAAGATTTAAAATTGCCAGCCCAAATGCACTAGTGGGCTTTTCAGGCCCTTCTTCCTCCAGGTCTATCTGTTTTATTGCTGTCAACCCTTGTGCAAGAATGTCTTTCCAATGTAACATGGCTTTGAATTGTGACCAATATGTTCTGCTGTTCTTGTAGGTGGGATAGATTTAAAATAAGTAGAAGGGTTCATGTTTATTGGAGTTTATTTTAAGGCCTTGTAGTAATTAATAGAAATTTCCACAGGATAAAAGGTTTGAAGAAACTATAGTTAAGTTTTCCATAATGCTTATTACTTGGGGAAGCAGTACGTTACCAATAATCAAGCAGTCAGTAAGCACAATGTTAGGTTTACATCACTTATTCCTGTTTTGATTTTTATTCCTGTTTTGATTTTGATCTTTTCTTTTTGTGAGATGGAGTCTCATTGTATTGTGCAAGCTGGAGTGCCATGGCATGATCTCAGCCCACTGTAGCCTCCACCTCCTGGGTTCAAGCAATTCTCATGCCTCAGCCCCTCAAGTAGCTGGGATTACAGGTGTGTGCCACCATGCCTGGCTAATGTTTGTGTTTTTAGTAGAGATGGGGTTTCACTATGTTGCCTAGGCTGGTCTTGAACTCCTGACCTCAGGTGATCCACCCACCTTGGCCTGTAAAAGTGCTGGTATTACAGGCGTGAGTTACTGTGCCTGGCCTTTTTGTTTGTTTTCTTAAAGCTAACATCTAAATAGTCATGCATCCTGGATTTAGGTGAGAGCTGGATAGTAGAGAGAAGCTAGGCAAGGACTAAAAATACGATAGTGTGGCAGGCCAGGTATCACTAATGCAGGCCTCCATAATGACTGGTTCAGTACTGACTGCATTGTTAAGCTAAGTATTAAAAGCTGAAAGGGCCAGGGTCCTTATACAAAGGCTGGAATGTAACAAAAGCCCACCAAGAGTTTTGCCCAAGCACGACAAGATAACAAAGGAATTCTTAGCAGGGCACATTTAGGATTAAACGAGTTTTATTGGGGGTCTGAAGAAACTCCCAAGGCCTCCACAAATAAGTTTAATGGGGGTCTGAAGGAACTCCCTAAACCTCCATGATTTAGCAGCGGACAAAATAAGGGTAATCACCTCAGCACCTGGACCCATTTAGATTAAGTAAATTTACTGAGGCTCCAGAGGAAGGTCTTCGAGACTCAGACCTTAGTTATAGATTAAAATAAATTAATCACTTATGTCTTTAGATGAATGCACACTTACACATAGACATGTAGTTTAGAAGGTATATAAGCTCTGGAAAACTTTGTAATTTTGAGTTAGTCTGGTGATAGTTTCCAAGCCTTCACCCTGTAACTGGTTATAAAAATAAAAACTTTCTTCCTCCCCGGTTCATCTGCATCTTGTTTTTGGGCCATGAGAAATAGCAGTCCAATACTCAGTTTGGTCTGGGAAAATTAGCAATTTAATGCTTGAAAAATGACTCCCCTATACACCATTGTTTGGAAATGTATTATAATAAGAAAGCAGGAAGAGCAAACTTCTAAGACCCTAGGCTAGGCAGGGCTGTAGCTAATAACTTAAATTTACAAAAGAACCAATACTCCAATTCATCTCTCTGTTAGTCCAACATAGATGATGTTGCAAATCTCACAATTTTAGCAGCTTTATTAATTGACATTCTTGAAGTCTTCCATACTATGAGAGTAGTTATTATTCAATAATGAATAAAAATTAAAAAGGAAATAAAGGGTAATTGACTAGGCCACTGAAGTGTGCACAGTTATTACTGATGCGTAATGCAGCTAAAGAAGTCTGGAAACAGAGTCACCAATCAGCACACTAAAATCCAAATGTTGGTGAAAGTCAGTCTCTATGAAAGCCACTTTAGAAAGTTTGGAAGAGGTGATTGTCTCACCAGATGTATAGACATCAATGCAGGGATACAAGAAATATGAAAAAGCAAGGGAATATAATGCCACCAAAGGAACATAATAACTCTTTAGGAACAGATCCCAAATGAAAAGAAAATCAATGCATTTCCAGAAAAGAAAAGCAAAGTAATGATCTTAAGGAAACTCAATGAAATAAAAGAAAATATTGACAATTCAGCAAAATCAGGAAAACAATTTATGATATGAGCAAGAAATTTAACAAAAAGATAGAAATCAAAAGAAAGGAATCAAAAGGCAATCCTGCAGCTGAATAATTCAATGAATGAAATAAAAAATACAATGGGGAGCTTCAGTAGCAGCCTTGATTAAGCATATGAAATAATCTTTGAACTTGAAGATAGGTCATTTGAAATTACCCAATAAGAGAAAAAAAAATAAGAATGAAAAAGAGTGAAGAAATCCTGTAAAACTTATGGGACACAATTAAGCAAATAAATGCTTGGGTATGGGAATTCCAGAAGAAGAAGAGAAGGGGAAAAGCATGGAAAAACCTATTACATGAAATAGTAACTGAAAACTTTCCAAGTCTAGAGAGAGCTATGGACCCCAAGATTCATAGAGCTCAAAGATTTTCAAGTAGTTTCAACCCAAAATGTCCTTCATAAGGCACATTATAGTCAAATTGTCAAAAATAAAAGACAAAAAGAATTTTTAAAACAGCAGGGGAAAAGTGTCAAGTTACATATAAGGGAATTCCCATCAAACTAATAGCAGATTTCTCCACAGAAAACTTACAGGCCAGGAGAGAATGGGATGACATATTCAAAGTGCTGAAAGAAATTAATATGCAGCCAAGAATACAATACCCAGCAAAGCTATCCTTCACAAATGAGGGAGAGATAATGTTTTTTCCAGATAAACAAAAACTGAGGGAATTTATCACCACTTAGACTGGCCTTACAAGACATGTTCAAGTAAGTCCTACATCTGGAAGTGAAAAGATAGAAATTACTATCATGGAAACATGCCAAAATATGAAACTCACTGGTAGAGAAGACACACAAAGGAGACAGAGAAAATATCAAGCCTTATTACTATAGAAAACCACCAAGTCTCAATGATAAACAGTAAGAGAAGAAGGAAAGAACAAAGTATACACAAAAACTTAGAAAACAATTAACAAAATGGTAGAAGTCCTCACTTTTCAATAATAACCTTGAACGTGAACAGATTCAATTACTGATTTAAAAGATAAAGACCGACTGAATGGATCGAAAAAAATAATATATGCTGCCTACAAAAACTCACTTTATCTGTACAGATACATATAGACTGAAAGTGAAGGTATGGAAAAAGATATTCCATGCAAATGCCTATCGAAAATGTGCAGGAGTAGCTATCCTTATATCAGATAAAACTGACTTTAAGTTAAAAATTTTAAAAAAAGAAAAAGGAGGTCACTATATAATGAAAAAGGGGTCAATTCAGAAAGCAGAAAAATAATTGTATATATATATCCACTCAATACCAGAACACTCAGATGAACAAAGCAAATATTTTTAGTTCTGAAAGGAGAGGTGGATCCAATGCAGTATTAGTTCAGCAGCCCACACTCAACATTGAATAGCTCATCTGGACAGAAAATCAACAAATAAGCATTAGATTTAAACTGCACTTCAGATAAACCTAACAAATGTTTAGAAAACATTTTATACAATGCCTTCAGAAAACATTCTTTTCATCAGCTCATTGAAAATTCTCTAGGATAGATCACGTATTAGACCACAAAACGAGTCTTAACAAATTTAAAAAAATTGAAATCAAATCAAGTATCTTATCTGATCATGATAAAATAAAACTAGAAGATGGTAACAAGAAGAATTTTTGAAATGGTGTAAATACATGGAAATTTAAAAACATGCTCCTGAATGAATACATCAATGAAGAAATTGAGAAGAAAAAAATTTTAACTTTCTTAAATTAAAATAGAACCACAACATAACAAAACCTATGAGATACAGCAAGACCAGTACTAAAATGGACGATTATAGCCATAAACACCTATATCAAAAGAAGCAGAAAGATTTCAGATAAAAAACTAATGATGCATCTCAAGGAACTATCAATGCAGGAACAAACCAAATGCAAAATTCATAGAATAAAAGAAATAATAGTTTATCTATGTAACTACATGCACATCCTGCACATATATCCCAGAACTTAAATTAAATTAATTATTTTTAAAAAAATAAAGATCAAAGCAGAAGTAAATGACATTGACACTAAAAATATAGAGAAGATCAACAAACAAGTTGGATTTTTGAAAACATGAAAGATTGACAAACTTTTAAATAGGCTGAGAAAAAACAGAGAAAACTCAAATAAGTAAAATCAGAAATGAAAAAAGAGCCCTAACAATTGAGGCAACGGAAACAGAATCGTTAGAGACTATTATGAAAAGCTATATACCAAGAAATTAGAAAACCTAGAAGAAATGAATAAATTCCTGAACACATAAAACCTACCAAAATGGGGCCATGAAGAAATAGAAAATCTCAACAAACCAATAATGAGAAATGAGATGAACACCACAATAAAAAGTATCCCATCATAGAAAGGTCCAGGACCTGATGACTTCAATGCTGAATTCTACCAAATATTTAAAGAACTAATACTAATTCTGCTCAAACTCTTATAAAAAATTGAAGAAAAGGAAATTCTTCCAAACAGATTCTATGAGGCCAGCATTACCCTGATGCCAAAAGCAGATAAGGACACGACAACAACAATAAAACTATAGACCAGTATCCCTGATGAACATAAAATGCAGAAATCCTCAACAAAATACTAGCCAACTGATTCTAGCAGCATATTAAAAAGATCATTTACCATGAACAAGTTGGGTTTATCCCAGGAATGCAAAGATGTTTCCACATATGAAAACTAATAAACATTACATATCACATCAACAGAATGAAGGATTAAAAGCATATTATCACCTCAATATACACATGCAGAAAATTGATATTTTAAACAATTCTTCATGAGAAAAAGTCTCAACAAGTTAGGTGTAGAAGGAATGTACCTCAACACGATAAAGGCTATATATGACAAACTCAAAGTCAACATCACACTAAATGGGGAAAAGTTGAAAGCTTTTGTTCTAAGATCTGGAATGACAAAATGTCTACCTTCACCACTTTTATTTTACATAGTACTGAAAGTCCTAGCTAGAGCAATTGGCAAGAGAAAGAAGTAAAGAGCATCCAATCCAAATTGGAAAGAAGGAAGTCAAATTGGCTCTGCTTGCACACAACATAATCTTATTTATAGAAAACCCTAAAAACCCTGCCAAAAACTCTTAGGACTGACAAACAAATTCAGTAAAGTTTCATGATACAAAATTAGCATACAAAAAAGTAATCAAAAAAGCAGTTTCATCTACAATATCTATAAAAAAAAAACCTAGGAATAAATTTAACCAAGGAGGTGAAAGATTTTTACAAGGAAAACTTTGAAACGTTAATGAAAAAAATTAAAGATGACGTACAAAAAATGAAAAGACATCCCATGACCATGGATTGGAAGAAGTAACATTATGAAAATAACCACACTATCAGAAGTGATCTACAGATTTAATACAATTCTTATGAAAATACCAATGACATTCTTCATAGAAATAAAAAGAAAATTCTAAAATTTGTGCGGAACCACAAATGACCTGGAATAGTTAAAGAAATTCCCAGCAAAAAGAATAAAACTGAAGGCATCAAACTACCTTATCTCAAAATATATTATAAAGTGATATTAACCAAAGCAGTATGGCACTAGGATAAGAAGAGACACATAGACCAATTGAACAGAGTAGAGAATCTATAAATAAATCCATGAATTTACAGTCAACTGATTTTCAGCAACGATTCCAGAACATTAACTGGGGAAGGGACAGTCTCTTTAATAAATAGTGTTGGGAAAACCAAATATTCGTACACAGAAAAATGAAACTAGGTCTCTATCTCTCACCATACAAAAGCCAACTTAAAGTGGATTAAAGACTTAAGTGTAAGACCGGAAACTATGAAACTACTAGAAGAAAACAGTTAGGAAACCCTTAAGGACATTGGTCTGGGCAAAGACTTTATGCAGAAAATCTGAAAAGTGTAGGCAAGATATAGAGTGCAATTAACATCTTCATAATGTAAAAATAGACAAATAGGATTATACCAAACTAAAAAGCTTCTTCACAGCAGGAGAAATAAACAACAGAATAAAGAGAAAACCTGAAAAATGGGGGGAAATCTTTGCAAACTGCTTATTTGACAAGGGATTAATGTCCAGAATATACAAAGTACTCAAATAACTGAACAACAGAAAAACAAATAATGAGATCAAAAGACAGGCCAATGAGCTAAATAGACATTTTTAAAAATAAGACATACAAATGGCCAGCTGGTATAAAAAAATTCTCAACATCACTAATAATCAGGGAAAAGCAAATTAAAACTACAATGAGATATAATCTCTTGCCATTTGAAATGGCTGTTATCAAGAAGACAAAAAATAAATGCTGGTGAGGATGTGGAAAAAAAGGAAATTTTACCTGCTGTTTGTGGGAATGTAAATTAGTACAACCATTATGGAAAACAATATGAAGTTTCCTCAGAAAACTAAAAATACAACTACCACAAGATCCTGCAATCCCACTACTGGGTATACAGTCAAAGGAAAGGAAAGCAGTATATCAAAGAGATACCTGCATTCCCATGTTTATTGCAGCACTATTCATAATGGCCCAGACATGGTATCAACCTAAGTGTCCATCAACAGATGACTGGATAGAGAAAATGTGGTATACATACACAATGCAATACTATTTAGCCATAAAAGAACTAAATTCTGTCATTCGCAGCAACATGGATAATCTTGAAGAACATTATGTTAAATGAAATAAGCCAAGCACAGAAAGATAAATACTGCAAGTTCCTACTCATATGTAGAAGCTAAACAATTTATTCATAGAAGCGGAGAGTAGAATAATGGTTACTAGAGGCAAGAAAAGGTAGGGAGAGGGGGACTAGCCAAAGGCTGGTTAACACCTGGAAAAGTAGAGTTCGATAGGAGGGAGAAGTTCTAGTGTTTTACAGCACTATAGGGTGAATATAATTAACAATACTTTTTTTGTGTATTTTCAAATAGCTAGAAGAATGAGCTTCAAATGTTCTCAACACAAAGAAATGATACATGTTTGAGATGATTTGATCATTACACATATATACATTTATCAAAATTTCACACTGTACCCTATAAATATACATAGTTATTATGTGTCAACTAAAAAAAATACAGAGTGCAATTAAAGATCTTCACAATGTAATAGTTTTAGACATATTTCCTTAACAAATGTTTTTAGAGGTAAAATTGCTTTATACTGCCATAGTGAATGAAATGCTAACTCCTCTGAGAGGCCTTCCCCAACATGTCTAAGATAGACCCCTCTTCTGTCACTGTTTATCCAATTACCTTATTTTACTTTTTATAGGATTATCACTGTCTGAACTTAGTTTAATAATTTATTCATAGCTATAGAATGTAAGGTCCACGAAGACAAAGATTTTGCTTGATTTGATCTTTACTATATTTCTAGCATCTGGAATAGTGCCTGGCATATGGTATATGCTCAATAAATATTAATTAAATAAATGTATATGAATCTCTGTTTTCCTATCATCTCCCTAGCATTGGCTATTATCATTTAAAAAGTCTTCAAATAGGTAAAAATTGATATCTTGTTAATGGTGTAATTTTATGTCTGTTCAATATTTAGATTGATCTTCCTTTTCATATATTCACTGGCTACTGTAGATTTACTTTAAGAAACCTATAACAGTTCTTTATATATTGACTCATTGCATGCTATGTATATTACTGGGACGAATTATTCTGAATGAATTTCTCTATCTAGATCACATCACTTGCATGTAGACTTTTCAATCCCAAGAAGATGGTGACAGAGACAGATAGTTTGAATAAGCATGGCGGAAAGAATTCATTCTGTTCTTGGAAGTGTGGTTGCAGCTGCTATTTGCAGAATTAGAGCCTTTTGCTTGCTCTGAGTTTCCTGAGTCAGTCTAAGGTCTTCAAAAGCATAGCCTCATCATGCCAATATGACAAAGCTGGGCCTCATCATTTGAAGTTGTGCTTCAGGGAATCCTTAAAATAGTCCTTCTGTCCCATCCTGCTTGTGGCTGCCCTACTTAGCTCACAATTATGAAAGTTCCTTGAGTGTTTGGTGGTCATCTGTTTTCCAAATAGGGCCAGTTCGTTAAAGCCATGCCAAGATGAATGTCACTTTACTACTGGAGTCCCTGGCTGGCCATTTCCTGTTCAATAGGTTCATTGAGAATGCTGTTGGAAATGCTCAAGCAAGAAGTGACTTCTGAGGTAGGTATCACTCTCACCATGTTCAGACTTGGGCTTTAAGCTCTGAAATCACATTCTGCCTGCTATCATCTCAAAGATGTTAGCCTTCTTGGTTAGGTTTTCTTCTTTGTCTATCTGTGCAATATTGGATCGATAATTTTCTGACACGTTGCAAGGACTGCTTCTCCCTCTGCATGACTGAAGAAACTCTTCACATATGGGAAGATTCCCCTGAAGCAGTATAGCACACCTTCATCTCTTTCTCTCTCTCTCTCACTCTCTGTCTTTTTTTCTCTCTCTTTTTCTGTCATGACAAAAACGAGAATGGATTATGACAAGTGAAAAATATGAGTACATATGGTACTGTAACTTTGGCCTATCCATTTGGCGATGAGGAACTATATTATATTACATATACATAGAATGGGTTTAAAATAAAACCATTATACCAGCCTCCTCATCTATTTAATATATTAGAGAAATAGGAAGACCTCTAAATTTCAGCTTTATATTAAGGGTTTAGTTATTATAAAATGAGATGATTGGAGCTGGACAGGAATGGACCTGGGAGTGAAAGAAGGTCTTCCTGCTGCCCCTGCTGCCATTTAATTGGGTTGACTTCATGCTGCTCACTGAGCTTTATAAAGGCATAATTGGAGTGTGTAAATGTAGCACATCAAAATCAAAGTGAGCCTTCTATAATAGTTCTGTGTGATAATTCAGAAACTCTTTGCTATGCTTTTTTTTTTTTTTTAATGAACCTGGCCTTAGTTCAACATGTAATTGAATTGGGCCAGTGATAGAATCTTCTACTCACAGATGATTGCAAAATTGCTCTTCTTGAATTGTTAACGCAGATGTGAAATTGAGGCCATGCTGTTAAGCACTTTTTGTTTTCGTTTGAAAACAGTATAACTTTTTGGTGTTTTCCTCTAAGAAAGGGCACTGCTAGTAGTCATAATCTTTTTATTTCATTTTCTGAGAGTGCACCTTAATGACCATTTTTATCTCCACTTGGCTCTAGCTGAGGATGTGAATGTATGCAGAATAACTTCAGAGGCCTGGGTGGAAACCTTATTTCAGAAACTACCAGCCCTAAACAATCTCTGGGCTTCTTTGGCATGCCACTGGTATACCCTTCCATCAGGTTAGGACAACACCTTCTTCTTTAGAGAAAACCTCTACCAGCTTTTTTACTCTGGTCTTCTCCCCTTTGCAGAGGTATAAAGAACTGTGCTTCCTTGTGTGGCTGATAAGCTTACTTCCCATACAAAGGAAGAGCAAGTCCCATAAATACCCTATATTGTCTAGGTACTTTATAAGCCGCAGTCAGCAAACCCACCCAAAAGCCCTATGTTTTAAGATATGTTACAGTAGGGGTCAATATGGCATGAATCTAAAACTGGGGCACTATTGTTTTGTCTTATTAAAAACATGATTTTTATCTGCCATGTTGTGAACAATTAGCTACTTCATCTATCAAGACCTCTCTGAAAAATGACATTTTTCATTTTCTCTATTTTCTTTTCCTTCTTCTTGTTTATATTTGGTTTCCATATTTGTTCTTTCAGTGCCTTTGGAATTGTTTGAGGAAGGGCATATAGCACAAAATAAAAAGTAATATTCAACAATGGTTTTAAGTGAAGTGATGGTGAAGATGGAGTGTATCTTACGATCACATTTCAGGTCACTGGTGTGCTAGAAATGGTTTGCCCTGGCTCTTGAGAATGGATTGTGCTCACCACTTCCTAACTTCACATTTAGTGGGGTTACAGTGGTAGTTTGAAGTTAGCTGTGGTGGGAGTAATTCCGCCACAGAAACTGGCAATCTTTAGACATCTGGTGTGTTTTTTCTCCCAAAAGACCCCGTTTTAAACATTTCTCAACATGTCACTGCCTGTGGTCAATGAACGGAGAGTAGGAGGGCAAAAGTTAATCAAGAGAATTCACCTTTAGAAGTGTTCCTGATTGGCGAGAATAGTAGAGCTACTTCAGTTATGTAACAATCCACGTAAACTGAAACTATAAAGTACAGAGAGAAATTATTTTTAACAGATGCCAGAAAATAGGTACATTTAAATGGCTTTTCTTTCAAAATTACCACGAAGAAAAATGATGCACCCATTCCACCTAGTTGTCATTACTCAAATCCATTTTGAAGCCTCTTCTTGAAAATAGTTTCAGAGAAATATTCGTGAAGCACACACATGTTTTACGACTTCAGTCTGATATGTAATGATACATAAAAGCTAAAATATCTTCATTCTTACCATATTCTACTATGTAGTTGATGGCATTACCTAGTATTTCTCTAAGAAGTTATCTTTGTCCCTATGTTGCTGTGGTTCCAGCAAGACTGCTTACCCTGTGCACCCTCTGCAGGTCCCACCTCTGGGACCTATCCCCTATGACATCTCAGGGGCAAGGCTCTGGTGAATGAGGACAGATACTAGGACTGGCTCCCTCCATTAGGCCTCCCCACCACACCACATTCCCCAGTGTCCCATGTCTGGACTTGAGTAGCGTTGGGCAGTTCCTCCACAGAACTGTAACCGGGGAATGAAACATCAATCTCCATTTCCTGCCGTCACCCTAAATCCTACCAGAAATCTGGTGGGGCTACCCACAACATTCAGGGAGGAAAAATCCCCCTTTTCCAGTAGGGGGAGCTGCAGGGAGGAAATAGTTTCTTTTTATTAAAACACCCACTGTACTTCCCTAAAAGGGAACTCTGTCTGGCTCCCATTTCTCCTCTTACAGTGTTGCCGGATGGGAGGAGAGAAGTAGGAATGCCTTGTATTAACACCTCAAACCCTGGAAAGGTGTCTGGACTCCACTTCTCACGGTTCTTTCAGGAACTTAGCACTCTTTTCCCCCTTGGCTATCGCCATAGTTGTTTTACAAGGCAGAGCCTGATCCAGCACCTAATATCAGAAATTGTATTGCAAAAATAGATTTTTTTTTTTTTAACAGCTTTTATGCTTAGGAATCCAGTGTGTGAAAAATGGAGGCAATGCAACACATTAGACTTTTAAATGCTGCATGAGAAGAGTAAATGGTAAATTTGTGGGTGGGTTTGTGCCTGCAGAAGCTTGTACATAGGGAAATCACGACTCTTCTCTTTTTTCAGCAGCGCACAGAGGTCTCCTCAGCGCTGCCTCATCACTATTCATGTTTTATCTTTACTCCCTAATCTTTTGAGGAATACTTTATCATATTTTGAAACTTTACCTTTTAGTACTCCTCTTGCTACTCGGAAAGAAAATGTGAAAGGTCAAGAAGAGAAGAAAAGCTTTGAAAAATTGTGTGATAGGTAACATCTACTCATTTTTATCCTGTTGGAAGAAGAATCACATTCACTTAATATATGACATTGATTTAAAACAGGTGGACGTAGTTTCAGAAAAATGGTAGGAATGTTTGAAATTTGGTTCCTATCATAAGTTCTTCCTCTCTGTGAGGTCAGTACTGGTATCTGAGGGGAGAGATGCAGTTTACTTAGAGCTGGCTTAACACTGGGGCTGGTGTCCAACCTTCACTATAGAAAGATTGGAAAGAAAAGAATAGGAAAGCAGGGAGGTAGGATTGAAGTGGTTTCTGAGGACGGCTGTGGTGAAAACAAGGGCAGAGGAGATGGTATTTGAGAGTCACCTGGATTAAAAGGCAGGTTGAGTGGGAGAGAGGACATTGCTGAAAGGAAGATACTTAATTAAGCTGAAATCTGCTCTAGCAAGTTCCTGGGAAATGCTGACATAGACTGAAGGATGATTGGCTCTGGGACACAAACCACTGTATAAATTATATGAAATGAATAACACATGGGAAAGGTCTTAGACACATATGTAACATATAATGGAAATTCAATTAGTGTTGATTTTCCTTCCCTTCCTGCTCTTGATGGTGCTACCAGGTGGCACATAAAACAGATTGTGTGAGTTTGGGTCAAAGCGTCACTGTGACAATATTGTCTTAGTAGCACTTTCAGTGCAGGTAAAAGTTGAATTCAATTCAGTGTGTGAAATGGCTGAGTGAGAAAAATAGCAAAGTCACAGATCAGGATAGAAATAAAGCTATACCCTTACCTGGCATTGAGAATGAAATAATAGGGGTGTAGCTTCTCTTGGGAAAGTAGGAGTAAATAGAAGTGCAAACCTAGCATCCCCAGGGGCCAATCCATGAGCTAGTGACCCTGACTATGAGAGGAAAACTAAGCCCAGGGAAGAATGCTGGGAAGTCACAAAAAAAGGTCATATGATGTGGAAGTCCATGGATAATGAACCTTGGCATTTGGAACATGTTCAGGTGATAAATACAATTTCTGTTTAAGGAGGTCAGAATGCATAGGGCAATTAAAAGGGTAGCGATAGGCAGCTGTCTGCTTCTGTGTGTCCTCTGGGTATGGACTCTTGGACTTTCTGGCTAGCTAACCTGAATCTACAGTGTCTTGATTGTTTACCATGCCTTTTTATGGTGCCTTCTGACTATGAAATGTACAACTACTAGTGAGAGAAATGCTCAAAATGAAACTTTCCTCTTTACTAATTAATCAACTCTTCAATCTTTATTTAGATACTCAACACACATGTGCGTGAGTATGTGTGCACACACACATACAGGCACAGAGTACCAATTAAGTCATTAATTTTTCACTACCTAAAAAGACCTTCATATATCTTTGAGCCTTAAGGCTGATATCAGATGTCTCTTTCTGAAGCATTCCCTGACTCCTTCCCTTGGGGTAGTTAAGCTTTCATAATGTGTTGTAATATTTCAGGACTTCAGAAAACTTTGCTTTGTGTAATGGGCCTACAAGACACCCTGACAATGATGTTGATTAATTATCTTTGTATTTATTTACAGGATGGTTGGTTGTTATTTTCTGCCACCCACAATCAATTGTCCTTTTTTTTTTTTGATAACGGCATCTATTTTCTTCTGGGAAATTATCCCTCTTCCATTGTATGTACTTGGTGGGGCTGCCAATCTTGGTGGAGCTGCCAATCTTGGTGGGACTGCCAATCAGCCCCACCAAGGTGTAGGCATATGAGCTTCGATGGCCAATTGGACTAAATTGGGACTATTTACCTGTTTAAGCAGAAGGGGATTTATTACAGAGAATGGAGTCTCCAGTAATTATTTGCAGAAAAAAATAATTGTTATATAACAAATAACAGTCTGCACAGAGAACTGTTAACATCAGGAAGCTGAGGAAGTGGGAACTATGATGCCAACTTCTGACTGTCGCTGTAATCATTGATACCAGAAATATGCACGTTAGCTGTGACTGACAGATTAGAAACCATGGCCACAATCGTTGGCTCCAGAGCCATGACATGCCTACTGGGACTGCACCAACAAAATGGATGAGCCATGCGATCCTCTAAATATCTAATAAGTGGTTAGCTACTGGGATTTCAGCTAAAGCTGTTGCAGAAAAATCAACCACCTCGCCATCTATGTTCTGCACCAGAAATTGCAGAAGCAGCACAAAGGTGGCCTCCACCTCACTTCTGCCTTTCTGATCTCACATGAACACATGTGACTAGCTGGATATTATTAAGTACCTTCTGGAACACTGTCTGCAAACTAGACTATGGAATATAGTGTTTCTGGCCTTAACGATGACTGAAGGAACTCTAGAATAAGGGCAGAATAGACATTGAATATCAATCCACCATATAAACAATGGACTCTGTCCCCAGGCTCTTGAGCCCAGTGGTTAAAGAGCAGAGGAAAAATGGTTGGAGCCAGTGGATCCTCTTGCAGTATCCTGAAGACTAGCTACCTAGATCCTCCAAATGCCCTGATTCCTGTCCTTTTAGGTTTCTGCTTTTGTAGATTTCCCTTTGGGTCTGGGAGCTCCCACCAGGACCTTATAATTATTTCCCTTTTACCTGTAGTTAGTCAGATTTGAGTTTTGACATTTGTAATCAAACCACCTCAATGGGTACATTTGGGAACTCAGTTGTCCAGTGTTAGCATCCTCAATTCTTGCAGAATGATTTTGGTTGGCCTTAACTCTGCATCTAGAGAGCTGGCTGCTACCGATGTGAATAGCACCCTTGGAATTCTAGTTTCTAGAATCAAAAAAGAAGTCCTTGGATGTCATCCAATCCAAACTGTACTTTTTATTTTTTGGTTATCAGACACATTCTTTTATTATTAACATTATAAAAATTCTTAAGATAGTTCATGTAGATAAAAAGTACAATTATTTTAACAGCATAGAAATACCTTTGAAGGAAGAAAAGGTATATAAACAACTCTTGAAAAACTTTTTAAAAATAACATAGGTTTTAAATCGTTGCCATTATTACCTAAGAGTTTTATTGTAGAATTCATAGCCAGACTTGTAAAAATCTGTAAATATCTTATAGAAACTTCTATGATAAGGAAATTCATACTCAGTGGAAATGCTTTGTGGATTTTTAATGCAGCGATTGATCTCTTCTTAATTTTTCAAACTACAACAGGCTTATCTATCAAAGCTTAATGAAATGCAAACTTTGCCCATGATCCAGCCACAATCTTACATGCTATGCAGATTTCCAAATGCATTCCATGTCCTTCCACAAAAACACTTCCTGATGAATAATGTTTAAGTTGGTATTTTATAGTAGTG
>NW_012101076.1:412230-417566 GCF_000951045.1 Mandrillus leucophaeus
GACTTCAGAAAACTTTGCTTTGTGTAATGGGCCTACAAGACACCCTGACAATGATGTTGATTAATTATCTTTGTATTTATTTACAGGATGGTTGGTTGTTATTTTCTGCCACCCACAATCAATTGTCCTTTTTTTTTTTTTGATAACGGCATCTATTTTCTTCTGGGAAATTATCCCTCTTCCATTGTATGTACTTGGTGGGGCTGCCAATCTTGGTGGAGCTGCCAATCTTGGTGGGACTGCCAATCAGCCCCACCAAGGTGTAGGCATATGAGCTTCGATGGCCAATTGGACTAAATTGGGACTATTTACCTGTTTAAGCAGAAGGGGATTTATTACAGAGAATGGAGTCTCCAGTAATTATTTGCAGAAAAAAATAATTGTTATATAACAAATAACAGTCTGCACAGAGAACTGTTAACATCAGGAAGCTGAGGAAGTGGGAACTATGATGCCAACTTCTGACTGTCGCTGTAATCATTGATACCAGAAATATGCACGTTAGCTGTGACTGACAGATTAGAAACCATGGCCACAATCGTTGGCTCCAGAGCCATGACATGCCTACTGGGACTGCACCAACAAAATGGATGAGCCATGCGATCCTCTAAATATCTAATAAGTGGTTAGCTACTGGGATTTCAGCTAAAGCTGTTGCAGAAAAATCAACCACCTCGCCATCTATGTTCTGCACCAGAAATTGCAGAAGCAGCACAAAGGTGGCCTCCACCTCACTTCTGCCTTTCTGATCTCACATGAACACATGTGACTAGCTGGATATTATTAAGTACCTTCTGGAACACTGTCTGCAAACTAGACTATGGAATATAGTGTTTCTGGCCTTAACGATGACTGAAGGAACTCTAGAATAAGGGCAGAATAGACATTGAATATCAATCCACCATATAAACAATGGACTCTGTCCCCAGGCTCTTGAGCCCAGTGGTTAAAGAGCAGAGGAAAAATGGTTGGAGCCAGTGGATCCTCTTGCAGTATCCTGAAGACTAGCTACCTAGATCCTCCAAATGCCCTGATTCCTGTCCTTTTAGGTTTCTGCTTTTGTAGATTTCCCTTTGGGTCTGGGAGCTCCCACCAGGACCTTATAATTATTTCCCTTTTACCTGTAGTTAGTCAGATTTGAGTTTTGACATTTGTAATCAAACCACCTCAATGGGTACATTTGGGAACTCAGTTGTCCAGTGTTAGCATCCTCAATTCTTGCAGAATGATTTTGGTTGGCCTTAACTCTGCATCTAGAGAGCTGGCTGCTACCGATGTGAATAGCACCCTTGGAATTCTAGTTTCTAGAATCAAAAAAGAAGTCCTTGGATGTCATCCAATCCAAACTGTACTTTTTATTTTTTGGTTATCAGACACATTCTTTTATTATTAACATTATAAAAATTCTTAAGATAGTTCATGTAGATAAAAAGTACAATTATTTTAACAGCATAGAAATACCTTTGAAGGAAGAAAAGGTATATAAACAACTCTTGAAAAACTTTTTAAAAATAACATAGGTTTTAAATCGTTGCCATTATTACCTAAGAGTTTTATTGTAGAATTCATAGCCAGACTTGTAAAAATCTGTAAATATCTTGTAGAAACTTCTATGATAAGGAAATTCATACTCAGTGGAAATGCTTTGTGGATTTTTAATGCAGCGATTGATCTCTTCTTAATTTTTCAAACTACAACAGGCTTATCTATCAAAGCTTAATGAAATGCAAACTTTGCCCATGATCCAGCCACAATCTTACATGCTATGCAGATTTCCAAATGCATTCCATGTCCTTCCACAAAAACACTTCCTGATGAATAATGTTTAAGTTGGTATTTTATAGTAGTGATCCAAAGACTTTGAAAAACATTCTTAAGAAGCTACTACAGGAACTTCCAATTTAATGAATTTTAACAGCTGTTTCTGCCACTAGGCCTATAAGTGAAACTTGATTTCCCTTGAGTCAATTCCATTAATTTGTTTTTATTATTTTAGGATAGCGAATATGCTTTAGCTGGCTGCGTTCAGACACTAGAATTGGTGTGGTTGGCACAGCAACTCTGGTTTCAATCAGTCTTCCTCTGAGGGCTTCCCCTGAAGACCACCCAGATGGATGGATGGTGCAAGAGCAAGCAGGGCCACAGTGTGAATGGGGGTCACGTGGCTCCATTCTGCACTTGGGGGTGGGACATTTCTGCTAAGAACTTGGGAGAATTTCTCAGGAGATCAGGGCATTCAGCAGTTTTCCGAGGTGGAAGAACAATATTATTTCCTCTCAGCTTGCAATGTGCACAGACCATCCCTCGGGTGTTTAAGCCCACACCTACTGGAATGTACTTGGAATACAAGGTCAAAAGGACTGTGCTCAAAATGCAGCTAGGCTTCAAGGGGACTGAATGTGACTTCAGATTCTATCTTAGTAAATTAAGGATAATAATATCTGCCCTACCAATTTCTCAGTGCTATTATGTGTATAATATACGGATATAAAGACAAATATATTTTAAAAAGAAATATTGCTAAGCATTTCAAATAATTTTAGACGGAGGATAATATTAAGCTTCCCTAAAAACGTTGTGCCTTATAGACCATCTCTCTCTCCCTATGGTGAGGTTGAGGTAAGGTTTATTTTTTTCTAATTATTTTATTGCCAAAGGTGATTTCCAAGGGAGAAAATTTAGGACATTTCCTTGAGAAATCTGAGCAATTGGGTCAGCAAAGATTCTCTGAATTATTTATTTCTGATCATCAGTGCCCTTTGTCATCAGGTCATGGGCTTTATGAGAGTGCTAAGGAAAGAATCAAGTTGTGCAATCATCTTGACTCCACATCGTTTGTATTTGGTTACATCTTTATCATAACAGCTTAGTGCTTGGGTTTGCCTGACTCATAAACTCAAGCTTTCGGAAGCTGATTACTCTGTAATGGATTGAATTGTAAATGGAATCTCAATGAGTAAAATAACTGTTATTTTCATTTTTATTTCCCCATATCCAAACCTAATTTTTTTGTTTGATTACTGTTGCTGATTTTTGGTGTAGGCAGAGCTGGAAGATGTGGATGTGGCTAAAGGATTAAAAAATATTATGTTCTTCTGGTTTCAAATATTATATATATTCACTGTAGAAAACATGGGAAAAGCTAACAAATTATGATGAAGTTAATAGAAAGATCCAAAAATCTCACCACTCAGAGTCATTCATTTGTAAGATTCTTGTTTAATTTTTTTCTTTTATTTACTATATAACTATATACTTCTTTTATTTAAAAAAGTACTATTATGTGACCCATTTCATTGCTTGTCTTTAAGCATATTTGTTCATCTGATAAGTGTTTATTGAGTGCTTTCAACTATACATTTCTAAGTCATTACAAGATATTCAACATGGTCCGTGTTTTACTAACTTGTGATCAACAAAGGATGGGAGGGATATAGCTTTTTTGTTTCTTTTGTATGTGTGTCACTGCTTCAGCTCAATAATACATCTGAGTTATTCCTAATTGGGTTTCTAAAGACTCTTAAATTTGAATAACTCATAAAAATCAGTAGATAAGATCATAGTTTTTGTCAGTGAGTATGTGAGTCACTTTTATATTAATTTTTTTCCACTTAAAGAATGACTAGCCATCACTATTTAGTATGTAAAGAATCTGTAGTATAATAGATAAATACCTCATGGCAACAAATTCTCTTTTCTACAACTTTAATACGTTTAAATCATACAATAGTTTTATAAAAAATGATCAGAAAAACCATTATGTCCACTTTTTCCTTTATAGTCAATACATTCAACAAATATTTTAAAGAACCTTTAACATACAAGACACTGAGTAGGAGAATACGTGATTCTTAATCACTAAGAGCTTACATTCTAGTTGGGGACTATATTAGTCTGCCCAGGCTATCATAACAGAACACCACAGACCAAGTGGCTTAAAGAACAGAAATTCATTACTCACAATTCTAGAGGCTAGAAGTCCTAGATCAAGGTCTTGGTGGATTCAGTTTCTGGTGTGGCCTCTCTTTCTGGCTGGTAGATGGCCTCCTTCTTGCTGTGTCCTCATATGACATTTTCTCTGGCTATACATGGACAGGAAGGGAGAGGGAGGTGGGAAAGAGAGAGAAAGAGACAGAGATCTCTGGTGTCTCTTCTTTTAAGAACACTAGTTATATCAGGTTAGGGCCCCCTGCTTATGACCTCATTTAATCTTAAGTACTTCCTTAAAAGTCTTATATCCAAATATAATCATTGGGGGTTGGGACAACATATAAATTTTAGGGGGACACAGTTCACAGGGAACCAGTCATGAATATAATTATCTAACTTTTAAATTGTGCCGTAAGAAGATATAAATGAAGTGCTATATTTAATTTTGATTGGGGACTGCGGTCCCCAATCAAAGTTTCACAGAGGAATTAGCATTTTAGTTTGTTTTAGACACAGACCCTGATATGAAGATTCATGTGCAAGTGATGAAGTGCTCGCAGAAGAACTAGTAAGGAAAAGGGTGAAGCAGAACAGGGGAAGGAAAGAAGCCAAGCATAAGGGTGAGATTTCAGGCAAAGTTCTGGAGAGGCAGTTTTAGCCTGATATTGCAGGACGACCCTAGAGTTTGAGTTTTACCTCAGGGTTGGCCTGAGTCAAAAGGAAGTGAGCTTGATTTTCATACTCCTGTACCAGTCAGTTAGGGCCTAAGGGCTGCCCTGGGGTGAGGTTGGGGAGAGGGGGCAAGACATAAACTCCTAGGCCCTCTGAGCTCTGCTTCTGTGTGTACCATGGCTCCAGTAGTTTCAGGACAGTCGTGTGAAGTGACTTATAGGTACAAGCTATTAGAAGAACAAGCTGAGAGGCCAGGGAAATACAAACAGCAGTGGTAAAAGAGATCTGAGAGGGTATGGGTGAAACATTGACTATGTTCCCTACAGTGATGAGCGTTGAAAGGAAAGAGTAGAATTTCAACAGATTTGAAAATAGGAAAGAAGATTCTAGACCTGTGCTGTCCAATATATTAGTCTCTAGTCATATATGACTAGTGGCTTCTGTGCTGGACCATGTAGATATAGAACATGTCCATCAACAGAAAATATTCTATTAGACAACACTCTATCTAGACCAAGGATAGTATGAATAAAATTACAGAAAGGTGAAGGAGGAAGTAGTTTACTAGGAATATATGACCAAGTCTGCTGTATTCAGGAGAATACCAGTTTGCTGTATTCAGGAGACCCATCTCACATGCAGAGACACACATAGGCTCAAAATAAAGGGATGGAGGAAGATCTACCAAGCAAATGGAAAACCAAAAAAAGCAGGGGTTGCAATCCTAGTCTCTG
>NW_012101076.1:424381-460025 GCF_000951045.1 Mandrillus leucophaeus
ACGGAGGAGCGATGGCATTGGGAGTTATACCTGAGGTAAATGACGAGTTGATTGGTGCTGATGAGTTGATGGGTGCAGCACATCAACATGGCACACGTGTACATATGTAACAAACCTGCACATTGTGCACATATACCCTAGAACTTAAAGTGTAATAAAAAAAAAAAAAGAAAAAAAAAAAGAAAAGGTGTTCAATATCATTGATCACCAAAGACATGCAAATCAAAACTATAATGAAATATCATCTCATCCCATTTTAAAACACTTTCATTCGAAAGACAGGCAATAATGAATGCTGGTGAGGATGTGAAAAAAAGGGAAAGCTTTACACTGTTTATGGGAATGTAAATTATTACAGCCACTATGGAGAACAGTATGGAGGTTCCTTCAAAAACCAAAAATGGAACTACCATATGATCCAGCAATTCCATTGCTAGGTATATATCCAAAAGAAATGAAATCAGTATATCAAAGAGATATCCACACTCCCATATATACAGAAGCACTGTTCCCAACAGTCAAGATTTGGAAGCAACTATGGTGTCCATCAGCAGCCAAATGGATAAAGAAAATGTGGCACATATACACAATGGAGTACTATTCAGTCTTAAAAAACAATGAGATCCTGTCATTTGCAACAAAGTGGATGGAACTGAAGGACATTATGTTAAGTGAAATAAGCCAGGCACAGAAAGACAAACTTTGCATGTTCTAACTCATTTGTGGGAGCTGAAAATGAAAAAAAAAATTGAACTATTGGAGATAGAGAGTAGAATGGTGGTCACCAGAGGATGGAAAGGATAAGGGGGTTTGGGGGGAGAAGTGGAGGTGGTTAATGAGTATAAAAATAAAGTTAGAAATAAATAAAATAATAAATAAAATCTAGTATGTGATAGCACAAGGTGACTATAGTCAACAATAATTTATTGTACATTTAAAAATAACTAAAAGAATATAATTGGAATGTTTGTAACACAAAGAAATAATAAATGCTTGAGGTGATGGATACCCCATTTACCCTAATGGGATTATTACACATTGTATGCCTGTATCAAAATATCTCAGGTATCCCATACATATATACACCCATGTATCCATAAAAGTAAAAACTTCTTTAAAAATCAACTCAAGATGAATTAAAGCCTTAAAATTAAGACTTGAAACTAAAAATACTAGAAGACAACCTAGAGAAAACTCTTCTAGACATTGGTGTAGGCAATGAATTCATGACTAAGACCTCAAAAGCACAAGCAATAAAAATGAAAATAGACAAATGGGACTTAATTAAACTAAAAATCTTTGTCACAGTCAAAGAAATAATCAGCAGAGTGAACAGTCTGCCTGCAGAATGGGAGAAACTATTTACAAACTATACAAGGACTAATATCCAGAACGTATTAGGAACTCAGCCCAACTACAACAACAGAAACACAAATAACCCCATTAAAAAGTGGGTGGGTACATGAATAGATATTTTTGAAAAGAAGACATATAAATGGCCATTTAGTACATGCAAAAATGTTCAACCTCACTAATCATCAGATAAATGCATATTAAACCACAATGAGATATCATCTTACACCAATCAGAATGGTTATTATAAAAAGATAAAAAATAACAGATGTTGGCAAGGATGTGGAGAAAAGGGAATTCTTATACACTGTTAGTGGGAATGTAAATTAGTACAGCCTCTATGGAAAACAGTAAGGAGAGTTCTCGAAGAACTAAAAATAGATCTACCATTTGATCCAGCAATCCTACTACTGTGTGTCTATGCAAAGGAAAAGAAATTATCATATTAAAAAGATACCTGCCCTTGCATGTTTATCGCAGCACTGTTCACAATTGCAAAGATATGGAATCAATCTAAGTGTCTATCAACAGATGATTGGATAAAGAAAATGTAGCATATATACATAATGGAATACTATTCAGCCACTAAAAGAAATAAATCATGTCTTTTGCAGCAATATGGATGGAAATGGAAGCCATCATTGTAAGTGAAACAACTCAGAAACAGAAAGTCAAAAAACGCATTTTCTCCCATAAGTGAGAGCGAAATTTTGTGTACATGTGGACATAGAGTATGGAAAAATAGGCACTGAAGACTTGGGAAGGTGGGGGGGTGAGACAGGGGAGATAATGAGAAATTTCTTAATGGGTATAATATAAATTATTCAGGTGATGAATACACTAAAAGCCCAGACTTAGACACTGCTCAATATATCCATGTAACAAAATTACACTTGTAGTCTTAAATTTATACAAATTATAAAAAATCATAGTAAAATACATATAACATCAAAATTAACATCTTGACCATTTTTAGGTGTACATAAACTTTAGTGTTAAGAATGTTTACACTGTTGTACAACCAATCTCTGGAAGCTTTTCATCTTGCAAAACTGAAACTCTATACCCATTAAATGACAATTTTGTATGACCCCCAGTCCCTGGCAACCATTGTTCTATTGTTCTCTTTCTATGAATTCAATTACTCTAAGTATCTTGTCTTTAGAATCATACAGTATTTCTCTTTTTTTGCGACTGACTTATTTCACTTAACATAATCTCCTCATGAGTCATCCATGTTGTAGTATAGGTAATAATTTCCTTCATTTTAAAGGCTGAATAATATTTCCTCATGTGCATATACACATTTTGCTTATCCATTCATTAATCAATGGACACCTGGGTTGGTTCCATCTTTTAGTTATTGTGAATAATGCTGCTATGAATACAAATCATGTAATTTTTACACATAATCTTTGAGAATAGATCTTCAGTTGGTAAGTCAACATATTTTTTTAACATCACTTAGGTTTAATAATCATAATGGTAACCTGAAAGCACACCAAGGTATTTTAAGCCATTGAAAATATTTGCTTGAAGGCACAATTTCTTGTTCAGATATTTCATTATTTGTGTTCTTTGTCCTGGGCCATAGAGTCATAGTGATCACAGTTCAGAAGACTATGGTTTTTTTTTTTTTTATGTAGCAAACCTGCACGTTGTGCACATGTATCCTAGAACTTAAAGTATGATAAAAAAAAAGAAGACTATTTTTAAGATATTTATTATCTTTCTGTGCTGTCAGGCTACCATTATTTAAGAAGTATTAAATTACATTCTGCACACTATACTTTCTAAAGCAGAAAACTAGTCTAACACATAATAGCATAACTTTCAATAAAGATTGAAAGAAAAATTGATTATGAGTAACATTTTGTCTAACCAGAAAATTCTCTTCTTCAGAACATAATAAGCCTTCCAATGCTTATTGACCATATTAAAACTATAAAGAATTGTGCTTCAAAGGATGCAAACCCTTGATTTAATCACGTGTTGAAAGGCTAAAAATGACATTTGCGTGTAGTTAATTTGGGGTAGTTTGTCCTCAACCAGATGCAAGAACAACATGATTTCAAATAGGTCCTTTCAGAGCTGAACTTAACCCCAATACATGAAGCAAATCTTTTTAGAAAGATGATTTTCTCGGCCAATTCAGCCAACTTTCACCAACCATAATTTTTACTGTCATGAATGCGTTCTCTTAAGATTTTTGTTCCTTTTTTTGGAATCTGCTAAATTGCATGGTGAGGTCTTTTTTCACCACACACTCACTTGTGGTCCCAAGCCCACTGAAGGCCTTGCAGTGTGTCTGTGCAGCTGATAAACAAGCTCACAAAACAGTTACAGTGAACAACAAAAATTCCTGATTTTCTAAGTTCAGTGGTCTCTTCAGTGTGGGAGAAGGAATGTGTGATACTGGGCGAAATAGCAAATATTCAGGCTTTTAAATGTATCATTCTGGGAAAAGTGTTTAAAAAAAATACGGTCAAACCTGTTCGTTTTATTAACTCAAAGTGGATCTCAGTATAGCTCGATTCGCAATTTTATTTCTTCAGTCCTTTTAGCCTTGTCAAGGTATTTATATTTGACCTGTAACTACTCCCCTTCAAGGAGTGATTATTATAATATCCTGACCTTATGCCTGTTTAAACTTCTCAATGTGAAAATCAGCAGGGCTAGCTTCCTGGATAAAAGTACTTGCTTTTATATTTTCTGTATCTCAGCAGCCTTGAAAAGGGACTGTGACAGATACAGGAGACCAAGACGCAAATATCTGAGCCTGCAGGCAAAGCTTGTGTCATGGCCATGGTTTCCTACATTAAATCCCATCCATGAGTGGGTAATATCTGTTCTCTCTCATTCCAGTTCCTTTCAGAGGGATATAATTTTGTCACATGGACACTGTCCACTAAACCCACCAGAACAGACAGTGAGTTGTATGATTGTGTACATGGGCAAGGGACTTGGGAGGAATTTGAGGCTGTGGTACACGGTGACCCCAAATGGGGAGAGATTTCCTGGAAACTGAACTTCAGCCGAAACCCAGAAGTTTAAAAAAGGTAAGAAAGTAAATGTCAGTTTATACTACTGGAATAAGTTATTGACGGTGGATTAGGGTGAAAAAAATTATAGTAATTATCTCCATATCCCTATCAGCTATGTTTGTTTAATAACTTAATAATATCACTATTAGTCTTTAGAACAGTTTATCAATGTTTATATTTGAGTGTGCATGGAAATAGAATATTTTAAAAAGTGAAAACATAAAATATAAACCATGTGGTTGTCTGCCTAGTTAGTTTATTTTCCTGCCTACCTTTTTTGGGTTCACTAATCTCAATGGGAACTCTGTAAACTTGTCACGTGATTCTTATTGACTTGAGAACTGCAAATGAAAGATATTTGCAAAAGATGAGGCATATCATCACGTTTCTTTCTCCTTTTATCTACTTTAAAACTGGATACTTGCTCTTTTTTTTTTTTTGCTTCAGTTTGGCCACTGTAACCTATGATAGGTGCATGTATGATTCCTTTCCTACATATCCTCAAATATTTCTTTTTCCTGAGAACATTCAGAAGGTAGGAAAACAAGAAAAACGATTATAGAAGTCTTAATTCAGAAGATCTGGATTCAAGTTCTAACTATGACTTATCAACTTTGTGATTTTGGATAAATTTTCTACCTTTCTCTGCAACCTAAGAGTAATGATACCTGTCTCAAAAGTTATTTTATGGATTAAATGATATGATGGATGTGAAACACTGAGGTAGTTGTAACAAACCACACAGGTCTAAGACATTATCAAGGTTGGGCATGGTGGCTCACATCTACAATCCCAGCCCTTTGGGAGGCTGAAACTAGAAGATGGCTTGAGACCAGCAGTTTGAAGCCAGCCTGGGTGGCAAAGTGAGACCCCATTTCAAAAAAAATAAATAAATAAAGATGATATTATCCGTATAAGATTTAGGATTGGTAAACTCAAAAGACACTAAACAAATAATTTCCTATTCTGGGATTAAAATAATATGATAGGATTAAAATAATAATGATATGATGAATATATTAATAAATAATTGATAAAGAATCTCTAGATACTCTTCAAGGAATGATTTTATTAATCTTAACTATAATTCTGTGAGGTAGTTACTATTCTTCTATTTTACAGATATGAAAAACAGTAAGCTGGGCAACCCTGTTTATAGTTCTAGTAGGAACAAATGATTTGATGGTCTCAATTTTAACCACTATTCTATACTTGTTCTCTGCTACTAACAGATAATTATATAACACAGATTATGCTCCCATGAACTCTGTGATATATCTTGGGAACGTCAAAGACAATATAATGATACTACCATTAGTTCTGATGACTAATGTTTGTGACAGAAGTTTATAACATTTTTGAGATTTAGCACATAAGATAATAAGAGGAAGCATGTTTTAAGTGCTTACTGTAAGCCAGACAGAAATAACATTTAGATATTGCACATTTAATCCTTCTGGCCCAGCAAGATAAGCTGTTCTTTAAAACCACACTCATTTTACAGATCATTTTACAGATGAGGAAACTATTGCACAAAGAGGCTAATTTGCTCAGTTACACAGTCAGTAAGAGGAAGAACAGGGACTTGACATGTCCAGCCTGGCTCTAGAGGCCCATGTTCTTTTTGTTACCTTTTATTTTTACTTGTTACATAATAATTGTACATATTTATGGGAGACAGAGTGATATTTCAATACATGTATACAATGTGTGATGATCAAATCAGGGTAATTAGTGTATCTATCATCTCAAACATTAATCCTTCTCTGTGTTGGGAACATTCAAAATTCTCTCTTCCAGCTTTTTGAAAATATACAAGAAATTGTTGTCGTCTATATTCACCCAACAGTGGTATAGAACTCTAGAATTTATTGCTGCTCTCTAGCTGTAATTTTGTATCCATTAATCAAGCTTTCCCTATCCTGCCCTCCTCCTCTCCACCTCCAAAAGCCCATGTTTTAAACTACTACACTAAGTTCCTGATCATCTGTGAATATGAAGACATATCCATAGAGTACCTGATTCATTTTATTTGATCCTAAATAACAGACTGTAATGTTGATGTCAGTCTTTTCAGTCATCAGCTCCATATGCAGAAAACATATATATTCATTATGTCCGCATTCATGAGATGCTGTTTCACACATTTACATTATTTCCCCAAGCTTCTTGTATATGGGGAAAATAAATCACTTAGAAAATGTGACTAAGATTAATAAATCCAATTGCCTTGTCTTTTCTCTTTAATTCTGCTTCTCAGGAAGACATATGATTAGAGGACAATAAGTATAGTCTTTATAATCCTGGCTCTAGCCTACTAGCCAGAGAGGAGTGTGACCTCACACAGGATACTTAATGTCTCCAAGTCTTAGTTTTTTTTTTGTTGTTGTTGTTCATAAAATAGAGATAGCATACTTAAAGGATTTTTGTGAAGAATAGAGAGACCATTATGTCAAGTGTCTCCTTACAGTATAAACCTAATAAATATTGATTCCTACCTTTTTTTTGCTTCTACCAGAATTCACTTGTTGTCTAAGCACTTTAACATTCTGCTTTTAAAACTCTTAAAACCACCAATTCATCTGAATTTCTCAGACTATCTGATATCTAGAAAAGTTTTTAAGGACATTCGAAAAATTAGTGATTTTCATATACCTAGCAATACAGTCACAGGGGATATTGATGCCCTAAAGGGTAGCCTCATGATAAAATCTATCTGAAGAATATTCTAGCCATCTCAATGGCTGATTACTTTAGCTGATATGAGTTACATTTATCATGAAAACCATTAAAATAATTTGTTTGGAATAATATTCTATGTCCTGGCCCTTACAGTCATAGTGATCACAAGTTCAGAGGCTATTTTTCAAATAGAGAAGCAGGGAATGTTAAGGAACAATTCTGGCTGCTGTAACTGACTGTATATTTAATTTGGTTTTGTTTGTTAGGAACTGATATTCCTGAACAGAGAAAGATTATAAAAAATTTGTTGAATAAGGAAGAGTACTTCCCAAACAGGAGAGCCTCCTGGACACCTTAAGAAAGGGGATTCTAAAGGTTATTTTCGCAAGAATATAGACATCAATGTGTCTTCAATTTTAAAAGGTTTTTAGGGAAAATTTTCGAATACGGTCTGACACACAGACTCTCTGCTCAAGAGAGACTATAATAAAAAGTACTTCCTTGTTGGATCTGGCAAAATCAAAGAAGTTAGATTATGAAAGTGACCGCTGAGGAAGCTAGAGCATCTCCAGAGAGAAGAGAAAAAACAAAGAAAAATTGGAGAATGCTTTTCGACATTCAAAGATTAAAAAATGATTTAAAAAGAAAGAAAACTACAGCGATCTTATTGCATTACCAGAGAGGAAAGAAAGAAAAAGCCCCCCAGCTAAAGAAGTGATGATTATATGCCAAACCAACTTCGTCCAGCTACAGACTACTAAAATAAAACGTCAAAGCACAAAAGGCTTTCTGGACAACCTCATACGGAGGTTAAGGCTGTTATCTGAAGGGGGCAATTTGCAAACATAGAAGAAATTATCCATGAATCAACCTATTTCTATAAACAAGATAGACTTCACATATTAACAAACTGACTTAGAGCCAAGCCAAAGCATCAGGCTTCCTGAAAACATAGGAAATGGCAGAAACCCAGTTAAAGCCAATGCAAAAAGGAAAGCAGTGTGAAAATCAAGCAGTGGAAAGCCCTGTCCAATCCCCAGACAACCACAAGGGGAAAATGTTGACACTTGGAAGCAAGACAGTAACAGGCCCTTAGTACAGTGAGAAACTGTGGTGGTGGTAGTGGTGGTGGATGGTATGGGTACAGTGACATTTTTGAGAGTAGAATTGTCCATGATTTTTGGTCGATTGTTCCCAATAAACTAAATTTTTACAAAAATGTCTTTAAAAGAAAAATGTAACTACATAAATCATTAGCTTACATCTAAATATTGCTCTGGGGTATGAGTAGTCATCCTTTAAAAGCAGAAAACATCTTAATTCACAGCATTTTAAATAGTTACTAAATTCTTCATGAAGTTGGGTGATGACATAGTTTGAAAATTTGTCCCCTCCAAATATCATGTTACAATGTGATCCCCGGTGTTGAAGGTGGGCCTGGTGGGAGGTGTTTGGTTCATAAAGAGTGGATCCCTTGTAAATGGGTTGGTGCCATCCTTGTGGTTATGAGTTCTTGCTCTATTGGTTCACACAGTAGCTGGTTGTTTAAAAGAGTGTTACACTTCCTCACCTCTCTCTTGCTCCCTCTCTTGCCATGTGGCATGCCTGCGCCCTCTTTGCCTTCCATCATGATTGAAAGCTTCCTGAGGTCTCACCAGAAGCAAATGCTAGTGCCATGCTTTCTGTATTACCTGCAGAACAATGAGCCAAATACACCTCTTTTCTCTATAATTTACCCAGTCTCAGGTTTTCCTTTACAGCAATACATAACGGACTAACATAGGTAATAAGATGTGTAATATGCAGCATAGGATTTTGAATGAGACTAATCCAGTTAGAATTGGAATTGTGAATTATCAGTTTCCCAATAAGGGAACCATAAGGCCACTTAAATAGGTAGGATTTTGCAATGCATCTGTTGGTCACAAGTCTAACTGTGTTTAAGTATATAGGAAAAATTGAAAAGGGAAAATATAGAACTTGAAGTAAAGGTGAATTAACTAGAAAAACTTCCTGCCAGGTGAAGAAATTGCCCATCAAAGCAATGGTTGGCTGGGAGATTCATAAGAGCTTTGAGATTGCCAAAAATATTTGGATACTATTTGGAATACTAAGTTGAATTTGATGACCAAACACACTGCACACTTTCTGTCAAAAAGTAGAATTGCTCCCCTCAATATTTACTGTTGAGGAAATACTTCTGACATGCATGAAATTTAACTTCACAGGACTAAGTTTATTTTGGTGAAAATATTGGTATTTAGAGATGCAGCGTTATACATAAAAATAAATAAACCGTGGTTTCTATCTGAGTGAGGGTGCTGTGAGGTGCACTTGATTTGATTTTTTTTTAGAAAATAGGTCATGTTAAACTTGGAGAAGAACATACTTTGATGCACATATTTTTGGCAGAGGTGTTGAGTGAAATATATTAACTTTAGGTTTAAGGTGATAGGGTGATCAGTGCTATTGGACTTCCCAAGGGACAACCTGAAAGAAGAAATGAAATATTTATGTGAAATTACAGCTAGCTCCTTGGAGTGCGAGAGAGACTATATTGTCGGGGAATGTTGATCTCAGCATTTCCCATGTAACCAGCACAGCTCTGGCAACTCAGTAATATCTAGAAAGTTTTACAGTTTTAAAACCAAATAAAAAATATACCAAAATTCAATTAAATGTAGCCGTAATCAGTTAACCTTTGCTGTGTAACAAGCTACCGTAAAACTTAGCAACTTAAGAAACAGTCATTTACTGGGCTTTCTTCATGGGCTGCTCTTTTGGGCTAGGCTCAGCTGGGCAGTTCTCATCTTGCTGGTCTTTGCTAGTGTTATGGGCTGCATCACATCTCTTCCCCTTCAAAAATATATATGTGCTGGAGTCCTAATCCCCAGTATCTCAGATTGATACTGTGGTATTTGAGATAGGGTCTCTACAGAAGAAAGTAAGTGAAAATAAAGTCATTAGGGTGAACCCTAATCCAATATGACTAATGTTCTTCTAAAAAGAGGAAATTTGCGCACTGACTTGTGCAGAGGAAGATAATGTGAATATATGGGGAAAATGCCATTTGAACCTGAAGACAGGTGTCTACAAGCCCAGGAGAGAGAACTGGGAACAGATGCTTATTTCATAGCCCTCAAAAACAAACAAGAAAACCCAAAAAGACACACAAAACACAATACTGCCTAATCCTGATTTCAGACTTCTAACTTCCAGAACTGTGAGAAAGTGAGTTTATGTTGGTTGAACTCCCCAGTGTGTGGTGTTACAGGCTTTGTTACAGCAGCCCTCTCAAACAAATACAACGGGGCTCTCTCATGCATCTGCAGGCGCTGGTGGGTTGGCCAGCCTGGCTGATTGTGATGGCATCAGCTGGGATATCTGAAAGAACTGGGGCCTCTCTCCATGTAGTCTCTAATCCTTCAGCAGGCTAGCCAACCTCATTCATATTGCATTTTTAAATTTCTTTTTTTAAAATTATACTTTAAGTTCTGGGTTACATGTGGAGAACGTGCAGGTTTGTTACATAGCTATAGAAGTGCCATGGTGGTTTGCTGCACCCATCAACCCGTCACCTACATTAGATATTTCTCCTAATGTTATCCCTCCCCTAGTCCCCACCCCCCACAAGCCCCAGTGTATGATGTTCCTCTCCCTGTGTCCATGTGTTCTCATTGTTCACCTCCCACTTATGAGTGAGAACATGTGGTGTTTGGTTTTCTGTCCTTGTGATAGTTTGCTGAGAATGATGGTTTCCAGCTTCATCCATGTCCCTGCAAAGGACATGAACTCATCCTTTTTTTGATGGCTGCATTGTATTCCATGGTGTATATGTGCCACGTTTTCTTAATCCAGTCTATCATTGATGGACATTTGGGTTGGTTCCAAGTTTTTGCTATTGTGAATAGTGATGCAATAAACATACATGTGCATGTGTCTTTATAGTAGAATGATTTATAATCCTTTGGGTATATGCCCAAAGGATATAAGGATATAAGGATTGCTGGGTCAAGTGGTATTTCTGATTCCAGATCCTTGAGGAATCACCACACTGTCTTCCACAATGGTTGAACAAATTTACACTCCCACCAACAGTGTAAAAGCATTCGTAATTTTCCCCAACTTCTCCAGCATCTGTTGTTTCTTGACTTTTTAATGATCGCCAGTCTAATTGGCATGAGATGGTATCTCATTGTGGTTTTGATTTGCATTTCTGTAATGACCAGTGATGATGAGCATTTTTTCATATGTCTGTTGGCTGTATAAATGTCTTTATTTGAGAAGTGTCTGTTCATATGCTTTGCCCACTTTTTGATGGGATTGTTTGCTTTTTTTCTTGTAAATTTGTTTAAGTTCTTTGTAGATTCTGGATATTGGCCCTTTGTCAGATGGATGGATTGCAAAAATTTTCTCCCATTCAGTAGGTTGCCTGTTCACTCTGATTATAGTTTCTTTTGCTGTGATTATAGTTTCTTTTGCTGTGAAGAAGCTCTTTGGTTTAATTAGATCCCATTTGTCAATTTTGGCTTTTGTTGCCATTGCTCTTGGTGTTTTAGACATGAAGTCTTTGCCCATGCCTGTGTCCTGAATGGTATTGCCTTGGTTTTCTTCTAGGATTTTTATGGTTTTAGGTCTAACATTTAAGTCTTTGATCCATCTTGAGTTGATTTTTGTATAAGGTGTATGGAAGGGGTCCAGTTTCAGTTTTCTGCATATTGTTAGCCAGTTTTCCCAACACCATTTATTAAATAAGGAATCTTTTCCCCATTGCTTGTGTGTGTCAGGTTTGTCAAAGAGCAGATGGCTGTAGATGTGTGGTGTTATTTCTGAGGCCTCCGTTCTCTTCCATTGGTCTATATATCTGTTTGGTACCAGTACCATGCTGTTTTGGTTACTGTAGCCTTGTAGTAAAGTTTGAAGTCAGGTAGCGTGATGCCTCTAGCTTTGTTCTTCTTGTCCAGAATTGTCTTGGCTATGCGGGCTCTTTTTGGTTCCATATGAAGTTTAAAGTCCTTTTTTTCCAATTCTGTAAAGAAAGTCTGTGGTAGCTTGATGGGAATAGTATTAAATCTATAAATTACTTTGGGCAGTAAGTCCATTTTCATGATATTGATCCTTCCTATCCATGAGCATGGAATGTTTTTCCATTAGTTTGTGTCCTCTCTTATTTCCTTGAGCAGTGGTTTGTAGTTCTCCTTGAATCGGTCCTTCACATCCCTTGTAAGTTGTATTCCTAAGTATTTTATTCTCTTAGTAGCAATTGTGAATGGGAGTTCACTCATGATTTGGCTCTCTGTCTGTTATTCATATATAGGAATGCTTGTGATATTTGCACATTGATTTTGTATCCTGAGACTTTGCTGAAGTTGCTTATCAGCTTAAGGAGATTTTGAACTGAGACAATGGGGTTTTCTAAATATGCAATCATGTCATCTGCAAACAGAAAGAATTTGACTTCCTCTCTTCCTATTTTAATACCCTTTATTACTTTCTCTTGCCTGATTACCCTGGCCAGAACTTCCAATACTATGTTGAATAGGAGCGCTGAGAGAGGGCATCCTTCTCTTGTGCCTTTTTTCAAAGGGAATGCTTCCAGATGTTGTCCATTCAGTATGACATTGGCTGTGAGTTTGTCAGAAATGGCTCTTATTTTGAGATACACTCCATCGATAACTAGTTTATTGAGAGTTTTTAGCATGAAAGTCTGTTGAATTTTATCGAAGGCCTTTTCTGCATCTATTGAGATAATAATTTTTTTTTGTCACTGGTTCTGTTTATGTGATGGATTATGTTTATTGATTTGCATATGTTGAACCAGCCTTGCATCCCAGGGATGAAGCCGACTTGATCATGGCGGATAAGCTTTTTGATGTGCTGCTGGATTCGGTTTGGCATTTCCAAATATCTAAGAAAGTAAGAGCAAAAGGTGTAAGGCCTCTTAAGTTTTGGAACTGGCACAACATCACTCTTGCCATAATTCGTTGATCAAAGCAAGTCCCAGGGCCCGTACAGCAATGGCTGGGAAAATAGACTCCACCTCTTGTTGGAAGACACAGGGTGTTGTGGAGATTTTTGCCATTTACCACAACGGCCATTTAACATTATAGCACTGAACCTTTTTCGGAGATCAGAAATATGGGACTACATTATGCTCCAATATCAATTCTGGAAACCTCTTAAAGGGAACCTTCTGTCAAAATTATACTGAGGCTAAGCTGGGCGTGGGGATGTATTCCTGTAGTTCCAGCTACTCTGGAGGCTGAGGAGGGAGGAGGATCCCTGAAGCCCAAGTGTTCGAGGCCAGTTCAGACAACATAGTGAGATCCCCCCCTTCTTTCTCAAAAAAAAAAAAAAAAAATATATATATATATATATATATATATACACACACTGAGCCCATTATCTAAGTTACACAGACCAGGTTGTTGAACATCATAGGTGATTTTAAGTGTATTCCATTTCCATAAACAACTAGTATTTCAAGCAGATACTAACATAAAAGGACTGAATCATTATATGTAAAAAAAAGGAAGAATCTGTACTTGACAGGCTTATTAGATACAAGTTTTATGGACAGAATTAAGGGCATAGTAAATTATAATAATTATTTACTTAGTGGTAAGTCATTATTTACTGTAACTATTATTATAATTTACTATGCCTTTAATTGTTTCTGTCTATAAATTATTTACATTATTTATTCTATCCATTAATTTATTTATAAATTAAACAAAAGCGTAGTAAATTTATTATTATAAAAATAGTAAATTATTACTTGTTGAAACTGCCTTTCCCAAGTTCAGATCATTAAAAGCAGAGTTCACCTACTTTGTTTGAACACAAAAGACTGTCTAGAATCACCAATATTACATTTTAAAGTATCTCCCTTTGGTTGATAATTATTTAATTCACTTATTGAATAAATATTATGGTGAGGGACTTATTACTTTCAAGGTCCTAGTAAGATAGCAGTGAATAAAATGGACCTGATCTCTACTCTCATAGAACTTTAGCAAAGAAAATATTAAGTCAATAAAAGCACACATAAAAATATAATTAAAATTGTAAAAAGTTCTGACTATTACATAAAGTATGCAATAAAAATCTCGTTAATTCAATAAGCACATATTGAATAGCTTATTATGAGGTAGTTAATGTGCTAGGCACTGGGAATGCCAAGGTATTGAATGAGTCAGACCCATCCCTTTATTTTAGGATGAGAGACAGATGAAAAACCAATTAGTTAACTAATTAAAAATAAACAAACACTTATCATTATTATAACTCGTGATAAGTGCTATGAGAAAACAAACAAGAAAAGGACAAAGTGGGGTTATCTTTAGAGGCTGTGATCGGATGAGAACCTGCAGAGAAGGGGATATCTAAGGTGAAATCTACAGATGAAGGGTAGGCAGTTCCCAGGCAGAAGAAACAGGAAATGCAAAGCCTGGAGAGGTGAATGATTTTGATATGATGCAGCAGGAATCTTAACTGAAGACCACTGATCACCATGGTTGGAGGGTAGTGAGCCAGGTGGGGCAGGAGCCAGATCACATTTTGGATTTTATTCAAATGAAGATTGTTTTTTTTTTTTTTTTTTTTTAGACAGAGTCTTACTCTGTTGCCAGGCTGGAGTGCAGTGGCAATCTCGTCTCACTGCAACCTCTACCTCCTGGGTGCAAGCGATTCTCCTGCCTCAGATTCCCAAGTAGCTGGGACTACAGGCCTGCGCCACCACGCCCAGCTAATTTTTGTATTTTTAGTAGAGACGGGCTTTCACCATGTTGGCCAGGATGGTCTCGATCTCCTAACCTCGTGATCCATCCGCCTCAGCCTCCCAAAGTGCTGAGATTATAGGCGTGAGCCACTGCGTCCGGCCAACTGAAGGATTTTAAGCAGAAATTGACATGACCCATTATAAGAACAATGTGCTGCTGTGTAGAGACTAGACTGAGAAAATTAGGAATAGGAGTAGAGAGACCATTTTAAAAGTTGCTGCAGTAGTTGATGTAAAGAAGGACGGTGGCCTAGCCTAGGGCCGTGGGATGGAGGAATAGACAGACTAGTGCAGGCTTATAAGGCTTATAGTAAGGCATGATGTGGAATAGAAAGGTAAGGGAAGGCCTCTCTAAATAAATTTTATTTAAGGCGAGAATAGTTAATGGAGGGATAAGATAGAAGCCTTCATTCGCATTGTTACAGCAGGACTGAATTAAGATGGAAAGAAGCCTGAAGTTCTGGAAAGATGTTTCTCTTCCGTTTCCCCAGAAACATACACATCCTTAGGTAATTCAAAATTAAAACTGTGCTAAACCACAAAGTAGGTGTCAGCAGGTTCCACAAGATTCAGATTTTTCCCACCACAACCATGTTCATGCTTTCACTTTTAAAATGTCACATATCAAATTATCTCAAGATAGTTTTGTTATGAAATCCTCACATCTGCTGAGTCTGTTTAAATGTGGCGTTTTACAAAGTCCCTGAAAAGGGAAAGTGTTTGAAGTCTTTGAAGCTGAAAGCAACATGGGAGTGCTCGGAAGGGAAGAGCGCGGTCCCTTTAAATGATATGGGAGTGGGGACAGGGAAGTGCTGGCTAGAGAAAGGCATGTGGTCCCAGGCTAGGGCTCTACCCACACAGACCTAGGTGAGGACAGACACTTCTGCCTTCGCTCCCAAATGTTGCATTTTCCAAGACCACCCTGGCCCGCCACGCCCCCAATTCTGGGCCTATAAAAATCCGAGACCCGAGCAAGGCAGAGACAGAAGCTGCTGGACAGCAAGAGGAACACATCGGCGGAAGAAGACAAGTGGCTGAACATCTAGAGGATGTTGAGGGAAGCACGTCGGTGGAACAGGAGCACACCAACAGATGCCAGCACGCTGGCAGGCCATTGACCCGCAGAACAAGGCAGAGTTTGGCCAGGGTAGTCTGAGGAGAGCCAGGCGACTGAGCCACCTGACTCCAAGGGAAAGCCATCTCCCTTCTGGATCCCCCATCTGCTGAGAGCTACTTCTACTCAGTAAAACCTTGCACTCAATCTCCACACCCATGTGTGATCCAGTTCTTCTGGTACACTAAGGCAAGAAAGTCTGGGATACAGAAAGTCCTCTGTCCTTGTGATAAGGAAGGGGATTTAATTGAGCGAACACAAGCCTCCCACAGACGGCTAAACCAAAAGATCACACTGTAACACATGCCCGTGGGTTCTTCAGGAGCTGTAAAGATTCGTCCGTAGACACTGCTGTGGGGTCAGAGCCCCACAGCCTGCCCCTCTGTGTGCTTCCCTAGATGTGTGAGCAGCGGGGAACTGAAGAAGCAAGACAGGCCCCCCATCGCATGCCCTGTGAGGGGGACAAGGGAACTTTTCCCATTTCAAAAGTAGTCTGCATCGCAGACATAGGCATAGGCAGACTATACAGGGATCTGCAAATTAGGTAGGGCACTGGACCTTAAGAACAAAGAAGGAGGTGTGATAGAATGTTCAAGAGCAAGAGAGATCAGGGAAGTTCTGGGAGGACATGGCTGCAGTAACTCAGGAGGGAAAAGAGTGTGCTTTTCTAACACAGGTGTTAGTGGCTGTGGAGGAAAGTTCCCCCTTAGAAGCCAGGTCAGAGGTTTCTGGAGGTCAGTTCTCAGCAGAAAATGAAGAGCTTACCTACTCTAGTTTGTAGAAAACATATTTATTTGTATACCATGTCCCCATTTTGACTGGAGAAAAGCAGAGTCGAGAGTTACTTTAATTGGTATAAAGAAAACGTCAAAGGCAATGTATTGGTCTACTGATTTCTTCCTCGAAAAAACTAAAAAATGTCATTTTGTATTTGGAAATGAACTCTCACTTTGTTCTATTTTGATCATATGGTTTGCTTTAAAGAATATACTGTAGCTACTCTGGTGTGTATGTCTTACAGTGGCTTTTAATATTCTGACCTTACCTATTATCATTCAGTTTTGACTGTACCTATGTATTTTTTTTCTTTTAATATTTTCGTTTTCCTTGACTTTCCTATTAGGCTAAATTCATTTTTGATATTTGAATTATCTAATTTTTAGTCGACAGGTTATATAAACTTGAGACAAGTAACACATTCATCTTCATATCTTGAGCAAAAACATAGTGCATGAAACAAAATAGCTGCTCAGTTTGCTGCAGAATGGAATTTAGACAATCCCTGCCCTCAAGGAGCTTGCAGATGACTTAGGGAATCAGCTATATTAAAAATGACACACAATGTCGTAAGTGTAACAGGGGAATTATGTCAATACAGAATTAAGAGAGAAAATTAGAGGGTTAATTGTGCACAGCAGCATCAGGGAGAGCATTAAAGCAGAGGTTATTCCAGAGGAGCAGGTAGGAAAGGACAACTCAGGTGGAGGAAACACCATGCAATGAAGAAGTAGGGACCACAATCCTTAAATGTACTGGAGTGTACTGGGAAAGTAGTGCTATAGAAGCAGAATAAGCTTAGAAATAAGCAGATGCAAAAACATATAGGATTTGCAGGCCAGGTTATGCAGTTTGAACTTTTCCTGACAGGCAGTCAGGCAGGGGAAGTGAAAGGTCTTGGTGTGGAAGCAATATGATCAGACTTGCCTTCTGCAAAAAGCACTTTGGCTGCAATGTTGAAATGAGGACAAGTGCAGTGGCAGATTGACTTGGTAAGGTGCTATGGCAATAGAGCAGGGTAGAGAAGTCTATGACCTGAAGTAAAGCAGGGGCAATGGAAATGGAGAGATGGGGTAGGTTTAAGAGATTCATAAGATGAAATGGACAAGATTTGATGATTAGATATGAGGGTTCAATAATAACGTAGCCTTGAGGAAGTTTCCAGTTTTATAGCTTTAGAGATAAGTAAATGGTGGCACTACCCACCAAGGTAGAAAATATAGGACTTGTAGGGGAGTGGAGAAAGTTGAGAGCAAAAAGGGAAAATGAGCCCTTTGGGACATTTTGAGTATGGAATGACTGCAGGCCTTTTGATTAGAGAACACTGCAGTGCAGTGTCCTTGTATGACTTCCCCAGGCAAAGGTAGTTTTTCATAAATGTTTTTAATTAAACTCATGCCTTTGTGATCCCTGTTTAACATCTTGTATATTATTATTCTCTCTGTCCCATAGAAAATCTGCATCTTGTCCTGTGCCTTCTGTCCCAGTCATCCCAGGTAATGACACATACCATCCACTTACCCAAGCCCATCAATTCGGGGTCAATATCAATTCCTTTGCCTTTCTTAAAAGTCATATCTGATAGGTCACTCAGAATGTTCTCTAACCATTCTCCTTCCCTTCTCTTTATGGTCATTGTTTGAACCAACATACCCGCCCACTGCTATACACACACATATCTTAGCCCTCTCCTACTAATTTATTTCTCCATGACCTTGTAGAGTTTTCCTAATTGCTATTTCTACCTGTAATCTTTTCCCTGAACTATGTGTTATTCACACTATTGCTGGAACAATTTTTCTATAACATGCTTGATCACATTGTTTTGGTACTTAGAAAATCAATTGCTCCTCAATGCCTAAATGGTCATGAACAAAAACCTTGGTTTTACATCATGTGTACAAAACCTATTTTTTTGACGCAGCAAATTACTCCTCATTTCAATAATGATAACTCAATTGACTTTAAATATTCCAAGGCACTCTGATGGGTTGGTTTTATGACTCTGTATCATTTCAGGTAGGTTTGGACAGATGAAAAGAGCTCATCTATCTGAATCCCACCGCCACCACCATCACCACACACACTGTTAGATTCAGTTCCACAATTAATTAAGGATTGCTAAGGATTGATTTGCTTTCTCCTAAAAGGTGTGTTGGAGTCCTAATTGTCAGTACTTGTGAATGTAACCTTATTTAGAAATGGATCTTTGCAGATGTAATCCAGATGAGTCCATTAGGGTGGGACCTAATCTAACATGGCTGGTAACCCTATGAAAAGGGGAAATTTGGACATTGTCACATATAGAATGCCATGTAATGACAATGGCAGAGACTGAAGTGCTACAGCTACAAGCAAAGGAATGCCAAGGATTGACAGCCACAACCAAAAGCTAGGAAGAGGCAAAAGGATTCTTCCCTACAGGTTTTAGAGGAAGCGGGGAACTGCTGACATCTTGATTTCAGACTTCTGGCTTCCAGAACTGTGAGACAGTATATTTCTATTTTTTAAAGCAAAAGTACTTTGTTATAGCAGCCCTCGGAAACTAATACAGATACCATATTCCACGGGATGCAAAATAACCACATAACCTATCTTCCCTCAGTCTCCAAACTTTCTAGTAGGGGGCAGCTGCTTGCAGCACTGTCACTACATGGCAATGATGCCTTGAATTTAGAAAAAGTGCCACCATTGTACTTCTGTGTGAAGCTTACATCACCATTCCTGAAGAATGTATAATCTGTGGGATTCTGTTCAACAGAATGTATACAAATGTACTTTTCTAATTCTTGATTCATATTCAATGTTGGCAAAACCAACCATGGAGAGAAACTACAGTGAGTGCTCAGGTGTCTCCAAATCATATCTGTGCCTCTAGCTCACTGGAAAGCCCATTTCCATGCAGACTCACTTTTGGATAAAAGCGGTACAGTGTTACCTAGAGTAACAGTCTGTATTCACAATACTAATAAGATACTACCTGAGACTGGGTAATTTATAAAGGAAAGAGGTTTAATTGACTCACAATTCTGCATGGATGGGGGTGGGGTCACTCAGGAAACTTACAATAATGGAGGAAGATGAAGAAGCCAGCACCTTCTTCACAAAGTGGCAGGAGAGAGAACAAACACAGGGGAAACTGCCACTTTTAAAAACATCAGATCTCATGAGAATTCCCTCACTATCAGGAGAACACCCCCATGATCCAGTCACTTCCCACCAGGTCCCTTGCTCAACAGCTGGGGATTATAATTGCGGATGAGACTTGGGTGGGTACACAGAGCCAAACCATATCATTCTGCCCCAGGCCCCTCCTAAATCTCATGTCCTTTACACATGTCAAAACCAATCATGCCTTCCCAACCATCCCCCAAAGTCTTAACTCATTTCAGCATTAGCTCATGAGTCCAAGTTCAAAGTCTCATCTGAAGCAAGTAAGTCCCTTCCACCTATGAGCCTGTTAAATCAAAAGCAAGTTACTTACTTCCAAGATACAATGGGGTACAGGCATTGGGTAAAAGTTCCTGTTCTAAATGGGAGAAATTGGCAAAAACTAAGTGGCCCCATCCAAGTCTTGAACTGAACTGAGCAGTTATTAAACCTTAATTCTCCAAAATCTCCTTTGACTCCATGTCTCACATCTAGGGTATGCTGATGCAAGGGGTGGGCTCCCATGACCTTGGGCAGCTCCACCGTTGTGGCTCTGTGGGGTATAGATCCTGTGACTGCTTTTACAAGCTGGCATTGGGTGCCTGAAGCTTCTTCGGGTGCATGGCACAAGATGTCAGTAGGCCTACCTTTCTGAGGTCTAGAGGATGGTGGCCCTCTTCTTACAGCTCCATTAGGCAATGCCCCAATGGGGACTTTGTGTGGAGTTCCAACCCCACATTTCCCTTCCACACCACCCTAGCAGAGGTTCTCCATGAGGGCTCTGCCCCTGCAGCAGACTTCTGCCTGGACATCCAGGCATTTCCATACATGCTCTGAAATCTAGGTGGAGGTTCCTAAATCTCATCTCTTCTCTTCTGTGCACCCTTAGGGACAAGATCATGTGGATGCTGCCAAGGCCTGGGGCTTGCATTCTCTGAAGCAATGGCCCAAACTGTACTTTGGCCCCTTTTAGCCATTGCTGAAGCTGGCATGGTGGGGACACAAAGCACCAAGTCCTGAAGCTGCACAGAGCAGTGCAGCCCTGGGTCCAGCTCATGTAGCCATTTTTCTCTCCCAGACCTCTGGGCCTGTGATGGGAAGGGCTACCATGAGGGTCTCTGACATGCACGGGAGACATTTTCCCAATTGTCTTGGCTATTAACATTCAGCTCCTCATTACTTATGCAAATTTCTGCAGCCAGCTTGAATTCCTCCTCTGAAAATGGATTTTTCTTTTCTACCACATGGTCAGGCTGCAAAATTTCCAAACTTTCATGCTCTGCTTCCCTTTTAAACATAGCTTTCAATTTCAAACCATCTCTTTGTGAATGCATATAACTGAATACTTTCAGAATAAGGCACGTCACATCTTGAATGCTTTGTTGCTTAGAAATTTCTTCCACCAATACCCTAAATCATCTCTCTCAAGTTCAAAGTTCCACAGATCTCTAGGGTAGGGACAAAATGCCATTAGTCTCTTTGCTAAAGCATAGCATGAGTGACCTTTACTCTAGTTTCTGATAAGTTCCTCATCTCCATCTGAGACCACCTCAGCTGGACTTCATTGTCCATATCACTATCAGAATTTTGGTTACAACCATTCAACAAGTCTCTAGGAGGTTCCAAACTTTCCCATATCTTCCTTTCTTCTTCTGAGCCCTCCAAACTATTCCAACCTCTGCCTGTTACCCAGTTCTAAAGACATATCCACATTTTCCGGTTATGATTTTAGCAGTGCCCCACCCCCAGTACCAATTCTCTTTATTAGTCAATTTTCACACTGCTATGAAGATACTACCTGAGACTGGGTAATTTATAAAGGAAAGAGGTTTAATTGATTCATAGTCCCTCATGGCTGGGTAGGCCCCAGGAGACTTACAATCATGGCTGGAGGTGAAGGAGAAGCCAGCACCTTCTTCACAAGGCAGCAGGAGAGAGAGTACAGGGGAAACTGCCACTTTTAAAACCATCAGATCTCATAGGAACTCCCTCATTATCAGAAGAACAACACGGGGGAATGGCCCCGACGATCCAGTCACCTCCTACCAGTTCCCTCCCTCAACACATGGGGTTTACAATTCGAGATGAGATTTGGGTGGGGACATAGAGCCAAACCATATCACCTAGTTTTAAATGCAGAAACTCAGTCCTCTTTGTCTTTTTCCCGCAGCATGGTGATATACCCTATTAAAGTCTTTCTATCCTGGTTGCTTTTTTCTCTGTAGGTGTTTCAGAGTGTGACATTTAAACAAAAGAAAGGAAATTCTGATTTTACCTCAATAAGGATTTTGTGGTATTTTACTATATACACTTTATCAAGTTTACTTTATTTCATTTGTTTCCTGGATATGCTATACTCTTTCAAGTCTCTACTAGGTTAAGTTACTCATGAAATATTTCTTTTCTTGCATTTGCTTTAGTAATGGCACATAATAGGTGCCTAATAAATATGTGTTGAAAGGATTAGTGTACGCTGAATAAATGCATGCATAGATTATAGAATGAAATAGCATTTTGTATTACATTGTGAACTTCTGGGAGATCTTGCCTTTTTCAATTTCTACTCCAAAGTGTTGAATAAAAGTCTACTGGTTGAATGAATAATTTGGTTAGTGAATGAATACTTAAATGAAGGATTACAGCAGACTAGAAGCCCTGCATGTGGGAGTTTTCCTTTTGTCTTTTACAAGGGTTGGGAGCAAGTGATAAAAAATCATACAAGGGCCCAAAAGTTTGTCTCATCTCTGTTAACTGCAGATTGAATGTAGCTAATCTAATTATAAGATCAAGGAAATGAAAATATTAAAATCTAGGAACAATTTTATTGTATCATTTATTTATTCATTCATTCACTTTCTCACACTTATGAATTGAGAAAGCATCTCACAGCTGAGTAATGACTCCACTTTTTAAATTTTTTTTAATTATTGGAAGTCTGATCTGGGGGAAGCTAATTGGGCCGTTGGCTGAATCTCAGAGACAGCCAGCATAGTAACTGCCTTTGGGACCACCCATGACATATGAAATACTACGTGACTCATAAATTAGAGTCGTGGTTCACAAAATGTGGTCCAGGGACACATGGGAGTGCCCAAAACATTTTCAGAGAGTCGCAGTTCAGAGTAATTATTATGATAGTACCAAGACCTTATTCGCCTTTTTGGTTTTCATTAAGTAGAGTTTCCCAGACACTGCAGATGTAACCACAGATTGAATGCACACATCAGTGTGCAAATCCAGCTCTCATCTATTAACCCAAATATTAAAGAAATTTGGAAAAAATGTGAAACAATGCTTCTCTTCACTATTTTTTATAGTAAAGATATAAAAAGTGTGTGTACTTTATCTTTATAGTAAAGATATAAAAAATAACTGGGGAAACAGTTATTTTTATAAAATGATGTCATTTGTGCTAATATGTAATGGTTTTATAATAGTTATTTTAGAATGAATAAATGTTTATAAAAATTTCTCAGTTTTAATTTAGAAAATGATAAATATTGATAGATATAACCCACATAAACAAAAGTATGTTGAGGTCCTCAATAATTTTATGACTATAAAACTCTTCTGAGACCAAAAATGTGAGAACCACTAAATTAGATAAATATGGACTCATGAGAAGCTTCAAAACACACTGTCCTTTCAGAAAGTATCACCTAGAGAATGTTTCTTTCTTGCTGGTGTGTAGGTTGGGCATAAATGCAGGAGATGAATCATTTACATAGTTTAGGATGTCCACCTTTTTCTCTGCTTTATTGCTCTTAACCTACTCCCTGTATAAGAGTAACTGTACTGTTATCCTGGGAATCTGCAACTAGAATTGAATGTATACTTATTTACTTTCAAGACAGGGGAGACCTGTCACTCTGTCACCCCGGCTGGAGTGCAGTGGCACAATCACAGCTCACTGCAGTCTCGACCTTCTGGGCTCAAGTGATCCTCCCACCTCAGCCTCCTGAGTAGCTGGGACTACAGGTGCATGCCACCATGCCTGGCTAATTTTAAATTTTTCTGTAGAGACAAGTTCTCACTATGTTGCTTAGGCTGGTCTCAAACTCCTGGGCTCAAGCAATTCTCCCATCTAAGCTTCCCAAAGTGCTGGGATTATAAGTGTGAGGCACCATGCCCAGCCTACAATTGAATATTTAATCTCTGGCCTGAGGCCAAACTCTAGTGTCCATTCTTCCTAACGCAAATCACTCAGTGTTTTTCTCCCAGTACCATGAAGCCTCAGCTCCTTCACAGAATCGTTCAAGGGCAAGTCATTATAATCAGCTACTGGAAGGTGTGCTAATTATGTAGTTTCTGAAATGTTCTCTCAATAAAGTAGCCATTCACTAATGGGGAAAAATAAAATAACCCTTAATCACAGCAATAGAATTTTTAATAAGAATTCAAAATTTGAAAAATTGATCCACAAACATTTTCACTTTTATTAAATTGCCAAAAAAATTAAGATATTTACCTCTGGTCTTATAGCTAAGTAGCCTAGCACATGCCTACATCCATTTAAGAAATGTTTATTGACTACCCATGATGTATTAGGTACACTTTGAGAATATATGTAAATACCCAGCCTAGAAGCTGGTGTGTAGCCTGTGACTGGCCTCTGATAAATAGTCATTGAACCTTGCCATTTATAAAATGAAATAACTAAAGACCCAGACAAACTATGCATAAAATTTTTATTATACTTCATTAACATGGGAGCCTGTTTTAAATAATCACACTGGACAACTAAATTGGTAGTTTATTGCCAATTAGGGCCTCTTAAGGGAAGTGAGATGTGTAAATTGAGAAGTCAATAACAAATAAAATAGAAGAGAGCCTCATGTAGCTCAGGCTAATCTGTAGTTATTCCCATTGGCAAGATCATAACGTGGAAATAAATAGTGGCATGTGACAATGTGCTAAGATAGAAGACTATGTAGTTGTGTCAGTGGCTTCCTCATGCAACATGCTGGCTAAATACAGGTCCAGAGATGATTTATTATTTGCTGTCTTTGAGCAGTTGGTTCTGCTTGGAGCTCATTTAGTGATACACTGCTTATACAAACCAAACAAAATCCAAAAAACAATTTGACCCAATGAAGAACTGAAACTAAACAGTATTCTCAATTACCTTTATTTCAGGGAAATATTATTGCTAACTGATTAAATGAAACCTTTGGTGTCTGGAGGACTTTCTGGGAGGAAGGATCAGTTATAGAAAATCTGGGTTTGGGAAATGTGACGCTATCTCCAACGAGGTCCTAATAGATTTAGCTCCTCTTGAATGGTTATGTGAAAAGATAAATATAACATAGTTCAAGTCAGGTTTCTGCTATTTAAATGCCAGGATGGGAAGATAATAACCCATATCTTCATGGTATAATACTTGAATCTAAAAAAAAGCCTAGTGAAAACAATAACACCTAAGTTATTTTCATTTATCTTCCATTACTTTGAAGGCAAAGGTGTCACTGTTGCTAATACAAATTGGTATATAATAACAATGTGAACAACAAATATCACAAACCAAGGAGCAAAAATTAGCCACTAGTAAAAAGCAGCTTATGCTACCCTAGTTGTTGCTAGCTAGGCATGGATTTTTTAAAAACAATTATAGATAGATTTGCCATTTATAGACCTGTTGCTATGTGCTATTTCTATGTGTGGGGACACACGGCATCTGCATGCCAAAATGGCTAACCCATCTCTGGTTACTGTATGTGAGGTTGTGCTGTCAGATGGAACTATTTCCCAGCATATCAGAGCTATATTGCATTCTGGCTGGAAGTTATACTTGAGTAGGCTTTTAACATCATTCTTTTATTCATTGATCTTCACTAAAGTGATTACCATGAAGAAGACATTGTCTCGGCTTCACCGGAGAATTACAGTTTAATTCTAAAAAGACACATGAACATATAATTATAAAACTGCTTGATAAAAGCGGTGATACCACCAAAGGCACCGCTAGGTTCTAGCATTGGAGAAATAGTGTGTGTACACACACACACACACACACATATAATTACACACACACTGGAATTGCTAGTTGGCATAATACTGTTTTGTAGATAATTAAACATTTTATCATTTCAATTTTGTAATGTTCTTTTTTGTAGCATGGAAGCCCCATGCAATCCTACAGGTTCTTGATAACCTATCGCCCTAAGCACTGTGGCTATATGTCTGCTAGATTAAGAGACTTGCAGCAGGGGAGTAACAAAGGCAGCTTTGAGTTCTAAAAGATCACTTTGACAGCAGTGTTGGAGTGGGCATAGGAGTGGCTACAGGGAGATGGTGAAGAGACTCTCCTGGCATCCCAGCAAGAAATGCTGCTGATGTTGATTTTGAAGAGACACCTAGGAATATTAGATATATATTTGGGGCAGAATTGCCAGGACTTTGTGATGGATTCTTTATGGAGGGTGAGGAAGAGAAGGAGACAAAGACAACTTTTCTAAATTTAAAATTAAAAAATCTAATTGGAGGATGGCTTATTTGTATGACACCGGAGGAAGAATTAGTTCTTAGGGAAAAGATGTTCCTTTACTTTTGGACATGTTTTTAAGCATTTTAATTCTAGAGTGGAAATAATGAAAAGGCAGTCAAATAATCTGTTCTTGATCACAGAAGTCAGAAATGGAAATGCAGATTTGGGAATCATGAATATAGATGGTAATTAAAACAAGGATGTTTCTAGGCTTCTCTTTCTTTAGAACAACTGAAAAAGGGTACTACTTTGAAGAGGATGGCTCCCACAGAGAGGAAAGACAACCTTGCTCAACACTGCAAGGATTCTTAATGTTTATGGCTCGAGGCAAAGTCATTTGCAAGGGAGCCTGAGAAGGAGCAGCCAGTGAAGAAAGAGAAACTGGAGATTATGCAGCCACTGCAACTACTTCTATGAGAAGAAGCGACGTAACTGGACTCAATGCCACTGAGTGGCCAAATAAGACAGATATTTCTCATGAAACTAGAAAGATGGAGGACATTAGTCACCTTAGGGAAAGTGTTTTTGGTAGGATGGTGGGAAGCCAAATCACTGAGTCTAGTAGACAAAATAATAGTTCCCCTAAGATGCCCAGGTTCTAATCCTCAGAACCTATGAAGATATGACCTTGCACGGCAGAGAACTCTGCAGATATGATTAAGGACCTTGAAATGGGGAGATCATACTGGATTATCTGGGTGTGTCAAATGTTATCACAGCAGTCCTTAGGTGTGAAAGAGGGAGGCAAGACAGACAGAGTCAAAGAGCTTCGAAGATGCTAAGCTGTTGGCTTTGAAGATGGAGGAAGGGGCCACAACCTAGGGAAAGTGGATGGCATCTAGAAGTTGGAAAAAGCAAGACAATGGATTCTTCTCTAGAGCCCCCAGAAGGAAAACAGCCCTGACACAATTGACACTTTTTTTTTTTGAGACAGAGTCTCACTCTGTCATCCAGGCCGGAGTGCAGTGGTGCTATTTGGGTTCACTGTAACCTCCACCTCCTGGGTTCAAGCAATTCTCTCATCTCAGCCTCTGAATAGCTGAGATTGCAGGTGCGTACCACCATGCCTGGCTCATTTTTGTATTTTTAGTAGAGACGGGGTTTCAACATGTTGAACAGGCTGGTCTCAAACTTCTGACCTCAAGTGATCCACCCGCCTTGGCCACCTAAAATGCTGGGATTACAGGTGTTAGCCGCCACTCCCGGCCTCTGATACCATGTTGATTTTAGCTCAGTGAGACCCATTTCAGAGTTCTGACTTTATGAACTGTAAGAACATAAATTTGTGTTGCTTTGAGACACCAAATTTGTGATAATTTGTTATAGCAGCATTAGGAAACGGATATACCATTTCCGTTTGGAATGGAATGACAGAGGAAATGAAGACAGTGAGTGTGGATGTTGGGAAATTTGTGAAGGAGCGGTATATTACAAGATATAATGAAGAAGCTCTTGCTTAATGTGGGAGAAAATTAAGAAACCAAAGTTCTTTAAGAACAGACAGGTGATCAAGAGCACAGGTAGAAGCACTGAATTTAGACAGAGTAATGGACGCATCATCCTAAGGGAAAATGAGGGAGAAAAGGGTGTATCTTGGTGCAGACAGGCTTCTAGATTTTATGTAGGGACACTGAGGTAGTTCTTATTGATGAGTTGTACTTAATCTCTTTGTGCCTCAGTTTCCTTATTTAATAAATGGCTAAAATAATAGTATCTCATAGGGTCTTCCTGAGGATTAACTGCATTAATGCATTTCAAGTGCAGTGCTCACATGCATTGTAAGGGCTCAACTTTGGCTAGGGCTGCTGTAACAAAGTTTCATAGACCAAGTGTTTTAATGACAAATTTATTGTCTCACAGTTCTAGAGGCTAGATGTCCACAATCAAAGTGTTGACAGCATTGGTTCCTTCCAAGGGCTGTGAGGAAAGAATTTGTTCCAAACCTTTCTCAGCTTGTAGATGGTTGTCTTCATGTTATCCTTCCCATATGACCGTCTCCGTGTCCAAATTTCTCCTTTTTAATAAAGGCACCAATCATATCAGATTAATGCCGCTCTAATGTCCTCATCTTAATTAATTAAATTTGTAATAATCCTATATCCAAATAAGGTCACATTCTGAGGTACAGGGAGTTGTGATTTTGACATACGAATTTTAGGAGGGACACAATTCAATCCATAACAATTATTTGCTTTGAAGAGTCAGTGAGGCCAACGACCATGAGTAAGAATGGTTAGATGAAGGTTTGAAGAAAGAGGAAAAGATTTACCACATTCATTGTAGTAGAGAGAAATATAGGCGACCAGGTAAATTCAGGAAGATTACCAGGGAGTATTCAGTGCCCAGAGGAGATTGATATCAAGAATTCAGAGTGGTGTAAAACCCAAAATCCTTACCATTGCCTACAGGGCCCTATGTAATTGGGCCTCGCTGTATTCTCTCTGAACTACCCTGATCATGCTCCTCCATGTTCTTAGGTTCCAGCCACAGTAGCTTTCTTTCTACCCCTGAAACTTACCAAGTTCTTTTGGCCTTGATATAGTTTGGCTGTATCCCCATGCAAATCTCATCTTGAATTATAATCCCAGTAATCCCTACATGTCTAGGGAGAGACTTGGTTGGAGGTGATAGGATCATGAGGGCGGTTTCCTCCATGCTGTTGTCATGACAGTGAGTGAGTTCTCAAGAGATCTGATGATTTTATAAGGGGCTCTTCCCACTTTGCTCCTCCCAATCTCTTCCTGCTGCCATGTGAAAAGGTCCAAGTTTGCTTCCCCTTCACCTTCTGACATGATTATAAGTTTCCTGAGGCCTCCCTAGCCATATGGAACTGTGAGTCAATTAAAACTCTTATTTATAAATTACCCAGTCTCAAGGAAGTTCTCTATAGCAGTGTGAGAACTGACTAATACAGGCCTGTTGGCCATTGCACTTGCTTTTCCCTCTGCCTGGCATATTCCTTCCTAGATCGTCTTGTGGTAGGCTTTGTTTCATCATTTGGGCTTCACGCAAATGCTCCCCATTAAAAGAGGTCTTCTGAATACCACTTCTCAGAAGTAGCTCTCCATTTTCTTTTTTTGTTTTTCCTTTTCTCTCCTGTTATTTCTTTTATTAAAATACTGTACTCCCTAACATTCTACTGTGTTTTTTGTATCTTTTTAATGTGTTTATGCAAAATGAATAATGTATTTTGTGTATATTATCTTTAATTTATGCAAAGAATATTGTGTTTTTTTATATATATATAAATATATACACACATATCTCATTGTACTTCTGCTTTCTACAAGATACTGTTATTTTTAAGGTATATAATTTTGTTTGTGAACATCTAACTTGTTTCTAAGTATTGTTTAATATTCTATGGCATATAGCCTTAGGAACTTACATACTTACCCTCCAAGGGATGCATACCCAGGTGCCCCCTAGCCTCTAATCATAACAATAAAAAAGAAGTTGCAATAAACATCCTAGTACATGTTCCCTTGTGGACTCATATGGGAATTCTCTAGGATATATGGTATACTCAGAAGTGGAATCGCCAATGGGCTGTACATATTCTTAATTTGAGTAAATCCTGCCAGATGGTTCTTTAGAATGGCTTTCCCACCAGTCTCCTACTGGTGACCCAGAATTTAAGTTTATGAGAACAGAACCTATCTCTACCTTGTTTCACTAGTTCTTATTGTTTAAGTACAAGAAGAAGAAGTGGAATTCCTTCCTAATGGGGGCTTCTCCTGGCTATTGTAAGACATAAGGCTGGGGCAAGGTACCAGTAGTATGAGATAATGCATTCCATACCAAACTGTGTAAGGAGTATAGTAAAGACAGTGAGGAACTAAATAGAGGATCAAGGAACTAGAAGGAACTAGAAGTCACTATAGGGCCAGAAACACATGAAGAGAACGTAATAGAGCAATTAAGCTTGAAGGATGGAAAGTTGTTGTCATAGAGTATAATGTCTTATTTTAGTTTGGTTTCTCTAGAAAATAGAACCTAAGGTAAAGCTCAAATGTGATATTCTATTTAGAATATTATCCTAGGGAAGCAAGAATGAGCAGAAAAACAGAAATAAAAGAGAGAAGGAGAAAAAGCAGATTTGAAGTTGTGCATTACTGATTTGTCTACAGCTTCTCTAGAAAACAAAGCTGGTTGCTGAGTCATGCCAGAGTAGCCAGAAATACAGAACCATTGCATCTTTGAACAGCTCCTGGGTGGGCAGAAAGGGTGAACAATTTATTTGTTGTCTTCTTCCTGGCTCCTGTCTCTCAGTGGTCAAAGTCGGCTCCACAGGGCTTTAATTCCACTTATTTCTGGGTTGTGTTTTGGGCCCCTCCAGGCAGCAGTGAGGGAATCCAGAAATCCAGAGCTTCTGTGGGTTCAGTCAGGTCAGCCCAGGGGCCTGGAGCTGCTGATGTTCCCTCTACAGTGGGTATTATGAAGGTCATGCTGGTCTGGCCCTGGATCCAAGGGAGGCGGGGGTCAGTGACAGCATTAGCTTGGGCTTTACAACCATGGGGACAACACCAGCCATTGCTTGGGCCATTCTGACTGAGAAGCAAGGCAAATGGCTGAAGCCCTGGAGGCAGGCAGGGCTGTGCAGATCTGGGGTGCATATGCACTAGCAGAATTGATGATTTTAGAGGGATTTCCAGGTGTGACTATGGGAGTGATGGTTGAAGCTGAGACAGAGCTATTAGATATGGGAAGACTAAGGAGTTGAGAGGTGAAAGTGTTGGATGGGTAGTCCAGGTTGACTCTGAAATAGCACAGGGTGGTGGGATGCTAAATACTGTGAACCTAGTGCATGGTTAGTGTACACTGGCTATATTATTTGATGACTACCTATACCTAGAAAAAAATCACTATTTAGGAAAGTTAATGCACCGTGGGCTGAAGCTTATTATGTATAGATAAAACCAGAAAACCAAATTTATTTATATTTTGTACTTTTAAAGTAAAATTTACTATTACCTGATTGCCAATTGGACAGACTATTAATTTCTAATTTATACCATTATTCTAAACAATTGTCTATTCCAGAAGGAAAATCAAGAACATGTTCCAAATTCTTTCTCTAGAACTTCAGAAACATAAGCAAAATTCTTCTGGATAACAAATCATGACTTTCTATCAACTGTAGGATTGGACCTGCTGTGTGTGGTACTGGGATATATACAGCAAAGATAATCAAATGTGAACCATGCCCTGCAGGTATTTACAGTTCTGTAGGAGAGATAAATATAGTTAGGCACCAATAATACAAAGTAGAAAGTGATAAATACCACAAGAAGGGTTGAGACAAAGTACAGTGCTGGCAAGTTCGGGAAAAGGGGTGGACACCTAGAAATAATCAGTGTAGCTATGAGATGAGAGAGAGAGAGAGAGAGAGAGAGAGGAAAGGGCTAAAGCCAGAATCCTGGGAAAATGTGGACTGGGTGGAAGTGGGAATAGACGAGCGGGGACATTCAGAGAGAGCATGGGCAAGAGACTGTTCAATTCTGTTCTAGATTGGGATCACATGAAGGCTCGGCTGCTGCTTGGAGGAGCTTAGAAATAGCCCAGATGTATCAGGAGCTAATGCCCATAACACTCTCATCCCCATCCAGGATCATTGGGAAGGCATTGGTAAATGACAGGCTACTGTGCCCTTTGGAAAGCAGAGTAGAAAGGAGACTAATGCTTCCAATGCTAGGCCTGGAAGATTGTGTGACATTATTGATGAGCTTCCACAGAGGAAGTAGAGGCACCACATATGGGGTTCACTTTCAAGTCTCTAGTATCTTAATAGACAGTTTTTGTTTTTAAAAGAAGATAGTAGATTAAAGAGTGAAATTTTTAAATTATTTTTTAAATAATGAAGAGACTTGAGCTGGGTATGTTCTGGAGATATAAGCATTGATACAACAAAGTCCTGGCTCTGAAGTCTAATAAGGGAGATTGGCAAGTTAACAAGGATTTGTAACTTGGAGCACCATGTTGCTGTGGGCTCATGGGAGAGAAACACTAACCTGCATGGTCAGCAGGACTTCATGGAAGAGATAAATGGCATTGAGGTAAATAAAGGGATTGTGGGCTGCAGGGGAGCTTAGATAACATGAAAATTTGGGTTATAATTGGCCTAGTTTTATAACCATATCGAGTGATGCTGGAACCTGGACAGCAAAAGCATCAAAGGCAAATGGGATTTTCTCTGGGTTAGGGTTTGGCAAATCGAATCAGAAAGAAGGGCACTTTGACCTGAGGTTCTAGCCTTAGCAACTGAAATGGCTGCTCATGGAGTTAGTCTGGTAGGATAAGGAAGCCTGAAGATAAATGAAAGAATAAAAGAGGGTAGGAAACAAAGCCAAAGAAATGGTGAGAAAATGGAGTGTGAACCACCAACATGGAAGTTTTGTCCCTCTTATGTCCCCAGGAGATTTTTCTGCTGATACATAGAAGGGACATCAGTTGGGCCTTGGAGGGCACCAAGCTGGAATTTAAAGGTTATGAGCACAAGGCTGATCTGATGGGGTGCCCTGACAGAGTCTGTGTGCAAAGGTAACTACAGAGTTTCCTGTGTAGAAATTTATCCCAAGAAAATAAGATTGTCATGGGATGATCCTAAACCATAATTTAGTCATCCAGGGGCTTGGGAGTCTGAATGAAGTATGGAAACATTACTGGATCTCTTCCTAGCTCAGCCTCTTGGATGCAGGTCCCTGAAAGAAACAGAAAGTGGGCAAAACTGGGAGATTTCTGTAAAACACTTGGGCTGCTTGGGGACTTCTCTGTGTATAAAACAAGGGAAGACAGGCCTTTTATCATCCCCATCTTCATAGGCTACCTCTGAACTTTGACATCGTGAGAATTCTAGTGCTCTGGTAACAGTGCTTAGCAGAGACCAGGAGACCTGGTGGAGCAGAGGCTTACCCAGTGGGAGGAGGATTAGTCATGAACATGTCCCACATTGCCCACGTGCTCAGATTAACATTGCAGACGGGCCTCTGAGAGGGCTGTGTTCCTCAGTCAATGGCAGAGAAAGGCCAGTGGATTTTGATTTCTCGTTGTCTTTGTAGAGGTAGAAGAAGTCAAGATTTTAGGGTCTGGAATTATATAGATTGGTTCTGCAACTTATTAGCTCTGTGAATTTGATTAAAGTTACTTAACTCTCTGAGTTTCCTTCCTCAGGTGCGCTTACCTCCTCAGGTCAAAGGAGTAAATGAGAAATTACATGGAAGCCTTTAACTCATGACACAGAGTCCAACATCACAGGCTAGATTCCTTCAGCCTGAAGGTGCTTCCTCCTCACCCCCTGTCTCACTCTTACCCACCTTAAGTTTAAATGCCGTCCTTTTTTTTTTTTTCCGAGAGACATTATCCCTGAGCCCCTGTAGCAGACTCTAGATTGTCTACCCAGCATCTGTTCCCATCCTCTACTTTTTATTCGGGTATGCACTTCTCAAAGAATGCAATCCGAAAGAGTTAGGAACCCGTCCTGCAGAGCCTAAGAGCCTGGGAATGGTGGTTCCCCCTCCATCTCCAGCATTTAGGTGTGAGCACATGCTCAGTTTGGATTAATGGCAGGTGAGAAGTCTCCTGGAAGCTTCCAAGAACGATTTCCCGACTCTAGAAAAGAGACTCTCTGCGACGTTTGGGCACTGTTGGGATTGCCCATAATAAAAGCAGTTGTTCCAGTCATCCTGGGGCCATGGGTGAAGCAGCCCCAGGGACAAAGCTGCCATACTGGGGATGGCAGGGGGAATAACGGGAACAGGCCAGGGCCTTCCCAGACACAACTCTGTTCCTGAATTCACCAACTAGAGCCTCCTGACCTTGGAACTTCTTCCCTTGTGAAACAGTAAGTTTTCTTATAATTTAAGACATTCTAAATTGGGTTAATTATTAATTGCAGCCTCCCACATCTAAATTATAACCCCATATTTTTTTCTCTCATTTTCCTTCACAGTATTTCCCCCATATATGCTCACTTTTGTGTTTACTTGTTTAATGTCTGTTTCTCTCACTGGATTGTACACTCTAAGTTGGCAGAGATCACAAGTTAATTTTGTTCACCATTGAATTCTAAGTATTTGGCACTGGGCCTGAGATGCAGGAGCTGCTGAAAGCACATTTGTTGAAAGACTGAATAAAAGGCTCAAAAAATGGTCACTTTCCTTCTCTTCCTCCTTTTCCTTGTTCAGCATGGTACAGTTGACAGAGCACACGACTGCTGGGAGGGAACTTAGGTTCCCCCTCAAACTCTTCCTAGCTGGGTGACCCTGGGCAGCAGCCTGCACTGCATCCACAGCTTTCAAGCTTTTACCTCAATGAACGGTAAGAAAGTACGTATGACCCACTTGACCCAGTGTGTGTGCATACTCTGCTATATTTTATTCTATTTGGTATCATTTTAAAAATGCTGGCTTTGACTCAATACATCAACTTTATAATCCATTAATTAGCAACCCATTGTTTAAAAAAACCCAGGACTCAATGAAATGTGAGGACTTTGCAGCACTATTCACAACAGCAAAGTCAACGTACGTGTCCATTAAGGAATGATTGGATTTATAAATGTGGTTTTATATTATATATACACACATATATAAAATATATACACACACACTATGGTGGTATACACACACACGCTGTGTACCTATCACCTGAAAAATTCAAAAATATTTTTAGATTCAGGGGTATTACACACACACACACACACACACACACACACACACACAATGGAATACTACCCAGCCACAAAAACAATGAAATTATATCTTTTGCCACAACATGGATGGAACTAGAGGCCATTATCCTAAGTGAAACGACTCAGAAACGAAGTCAAAAACTGCATAATCTCTTATAACTGGGAGCTAAACAATGGGTAGGCATGAACATCCAGAATGGAATAACAGACATTGGGGACTCCAATAGGTGGGAGGGTGGGAGGTGGGTGAGGTAGGAAATATAACTTACTGGGTACAGTGCACATTATTAGGGTGATAGGTGCGCTAAAAGCCCAGACCTCACCACTAGGTGTTATGTCCGTGTAATGCGACTGCACTTGCACCCCTGAATCTAAATTTTTTTTGAACTAAAAACTTTGAAAATCTGTTTTTCTCCTTTTTGTCATTAAATCGTTTATAAAAATTCAGCCCCACTTAAAAGTCCATTATTACAGCGATATACAATTACTTATTTTCTCTTTTCCTGTGGAATTCTTCCTCACTCCTTTCTCCTCTTTTTTTTTTTTTTTTTTTTTTTTTTTTTTTTTTTTT
>NW_012101076.1:461381-463348 GCF_000951045.1 Mandrillus leucophaeus
GGAGGGCGGCGTGGGAGAGGACGCTGAGACGCAGGGGCGGCCGCGCCGAGGTGACAAACTGCGCACCTGGAAAGTTACCCGGCTGTCTGGTGAGGTTCGTGGGCTGGGGGGCTTGGGCACCGGGGTGTGAGGGCGTGCGGGGAGGGACAGGGTCGGGGTGCGCGCGTGTGCATGCTGTGCGTGCGTTGCGCGATGTGCGCCTCTATTCCACACCCAGCCGGTCTCTTGATTGTGCTGTTCGAGTGTGGACGTGTGCACGCGTTGCATTCTCTAGGTGTGGCAGCGTTTCCTGAGCTCCTGGAGGCAGGGAAAGGCTACTTGTGTTTAGAGGCTCAGTTGAGGGCGGGAGGGGCTCAGCCCCAGTGGGGAGTCCTCAGGGTTCTCTAGGTTTAGGGAGGAGCGGCGGTGGAGGCTGTTGCTCGGAGCTAGGGCTTGGCGGTGCTGTCAGGGCTTGCGCTCCCGGCTTTGCTTCGTCCAGCTCTGAGTAGTTGCTAGGGGACAGTCCTCAGGCAAGGACTTTTAGGAGTCCTGGTAAACTTGTGTGGGTGTCCTTTGTCACTCTTGGCACCGTGAGGCGCTTTCATATTTCTGTATTTCTTGGTGATGAAGAAACAAGAGCAAACAAAGCCCAGAAACCAGCCACTTTGGGGATGAGAGAAAAAGAAATAGGTTCAGTTTTGAGAAGAACTACGGTGCAAGTACAAAGTAGCTAAGGCCAGAGCTGACAATAAAAACAATGCATGCAGAATTAGGTAGAAAGGGTGACGCTGGGACAAATGCCTTGATTTCCTGATCTTCATCTTGTTCCCCAAGTTCCCAGGGGCTTTTTTTTTTTTTTTTTTTTTAAGGAAGAGAGCAACATACACCTGCCTCCACCCCACCACACCCTCATACTTACAGTTTCTTAGAAATTGTCTCTTTTCTTTGCAAGTTTCTATTTAACTCTTGAAGAAGGCGATCATCCCACATAACATACACTAGCTGTTTTCAGTACTCCTGTTTAGTTTTGCACAGGAGAGTATGAGCTAATATGGTAGAGAATTCTCTTTGGAGAATTAGAGCACATCCTCTCCATTGGAACACTGTGTGACTAAGAATAAACGACCTGAAAAGATGATGCCCAGACATCTTTCTCTTTTACGTGAAATCCTTAACTCCAGTTCTATGAAGTCATTACAAGTGAGGCTAATGAGAATTCACCTCACAGTGACGGTATATGTTGCCTGGCTGTTGCCCAAGTCCTGTGATCCCTTATTGTCTTGCTTCCTCTAGGTTATTTTTCCTATCAATTATCTCTTCTTCTCCCATGTTTTCATTTTTCCGATCTCCTGTGTTTCATTATCCTGGAGCTGCAGACATTTTCAAGTTTTCATTATTTTAAAAATCCCTTACATGAACCGTGATACCATCTTGCAGGCTCTACTCTTAGTGTCAGCTCTTTCCATGGTTCTTTGTAGTTGGGTGTCTATCCCCATTCTTCTTTGACAAATCAGATTCAGTATTTTTCCCTCTGATCTCATTTCCTGTGACAGGCCTGTGGGATGAATACAGCCTGCTCACCTCTTAAGGATCTTATCTGCATGGTCTTTCTGATGCTTCTCCTAAATCTCTTATTGGTACACATGTTCCTTCTCCTTCTTTGTTATTTGCTTCTCCTCCTCCTCCTCCTCTCCCACAAATAATATCCACAGATATTACCTATATGTTCACAGTTAACAATAGAGACATTCCTTTCTTATCTCCCTTAGTGATCTCATCTACAAATGGGACTTCATTTCTTCTGTGGAGTAATTTCTTCCCGTGACTTTTCTTTTTTGCTTCTAACTGCTAGACATTTGCATCATGATGACCCAAAAGCATCTCAAAATCAATATGTATAAATCCAGACTCATTACTGTCTTTTCAAAGCATCCTCATTCTCCTGACTTCTGTCAGTGCCACAGTGCCTAGCCCATACACAGTGCACT
>NW_012101076.1:463398-464524 GCF_000951045.1 Mandrillus leucophaeus
ATTTTCCTCCAGTTAGTATAAAAACAAACAGGACTATATTCCTCCTCCTCTGAAACTTAATGGCTTCATTCAACATATTTTACACGGGCCTCATTTTTTATATAAGTTTATGTATGTAACAGTGTATACAAATGTTACATGAGCCCCACTGCCACCATGTGGTTTAAAAACCCAGGAGAGTTGGTTGTAACATTCTCTAGATGCACAGTGAGGAATAGACCCTCACTGTACTTTCCATCTCTCAACACAGAAACTGCCCTTGTCCTCCGTGAATTTGCTGGTGAAATTCCTCTAGGGGCAGGAGGAAAGGGAAAAAGCCACACGGAGATCTCACAACTCCAGAACACAGCAAATAATGCGGTGGGGTGTACATATATATTTAGAAAACCATATTGCACCCTTCAAGAAAAAAAAAATGTACTCAAAAGGCGAAGAGAGAGCATTATCTACTTGGGTGATCAAGAAAGCTCCCTGCCCAAAGACCTGCAGATTCGGAAGGTATACTCTCTGTCCCTCGAAACTCGATTCAACCCCTGCCCCCAGCGTCACGTGAATTGGCAAACTAGATGTAAGTTATGGCCCCAGAATCTGGGAGGGGCGCGTCGACGAGCTGCTTCGGGGGGTCACATGTCTTCGTAGAAGGGCATTGGTGTGACAGAGGAAGGCATGTCCAGGGTACGTGCGTCTGTTTGAGCTCTGGGAGGGAAGGCGAAGTGGAGAGAGCCTGCAGTGAAAACAGATTGGAAGGATGGAGGAAAGGGAGGGGAAGGAAAAAATGAACACCTCCGTGAACTTTCCTCTCCCTTCGTCCCAGACACTTGAAATAGAAATAATAACATGAACAAAAATGCTTACAACCACGATGTTATCGCCCTACTTAAGTTGCCTCACTCTGGAGGGTATGGGGTATAAAGTGCACACTGCGGTTGTGTCGGGAGTAAAGGTTCGGGCTGGTGTGGGTGCGCGCGCGGGTGACCCCACCTTTAGGGAAGCCGGCGCCCTACTCTCCAGGCAGTAGCCCCGGCTGACCCCCTCCCTCCTCCTTCCCTCCTCTTTTCCCTCCCTCCCTGCGTGTCTCCTCTGCACCGGCCCCCGCCGCGGAGCCAGGCGGCAGCACCGACGCCGC
>NW_012101076.1:466064-478839 GCF_000951045.1 Mandrillus leucophaeus
ACAAGTGAGGCTAATGAGAATTCACCTCACAGTGACGGTATATGTTGCCTGGCTGTTGCCCAAGTCCTGTGATCCCTTATTGTCTTGCTTCCTCTAGGTTATTTTTCCTATCAATTATCTCTTCTTCTCCCATGTTTTCATTTTTCCGATCTCCTGTGCTTCATTATCCTGGAGCTGCAGACATTTTCAAGTTTTCATTATTTTAAAAATCCCTTACATGAACCGTGATACCATCTTGCAGGCTCTACTCTTAGTGTCAGCTCTTTCCATGGTTCTTTGTAGTTGGGTGTCTATCCCCATTCTTCTTTGACAAATCAGATTCAGTACTTTTCCCTCTGATCTCATTTCCTGTGACAGGCCTGTGGGATGAGTACAGCCTGCTCACCTCTTAAGGATCTTATCTGCATGGTCTTTCTGATGCTTCTCCTAAATCTCTTATTGGTACACATGTTCCTTCTCCTTCTTTGTTATTTGCTTCTCCTCCTCCTCCTCCTCTCCCACAAATAATATCCACAGATATTACCTATATGTTCATAGTTAACAATAGAGACATTCCTTTCTTATCTCCCTTAGTGATCTCATCTACAAATGGGACTTCATTTCTTCTGTGGAGTAATTTCTTCCCTTGACTTTTCTTTTTTGCTTCTAACTGCTAGACATTTGCATCATGATGACCCAAAAGCATCTCAAAATCAATATGTATAAATCCAGACTCATTACTGTCTTTTCAAAGCATCCTCATTCTCCTGACTTCTGTCAGTGCCACAGTGCCTAGCCCATACACAGTGCACTATGTGTTCTTTTGGAATGACTGAATGAATGAAGAGTAGATAGTACTACTTTCCTTCAAGCCTCCTAAGATCAAAACATTGAAATCATTTTGATTACCCTCCCGTGCACATCCATTTAATTACTACATTAGAGATCCTATCCTGCAGTGTTCCTCCTACTCATCCTCTTCTTTTAATATTAATCTCTTCACATCCTCTCTCACTTTAACCAAAGCAGTACCTTCTTACCATATCTTACAGTTTTCTTTCCAACCTCATATAGACCTAGACACTCTTCCTCTCCTCATCACCAATATCCTGGGCATTTGCATCCAATTCATCAACTTCAGCCTCTATTTATGTATCAATAACTGCTTAATATTTTCAGCTTTCCTCTTTCTTTAGCTTTTCTTTTCCCTCAGTTCTTACTGCTCACTAAACTTCTCTACCTTAAAGTTTCCACTGGCGCTTCAAACTGAGTATATCCAAAATTAAACTCACCGTCCTATCCCTCAAATCTGCTCCTCATTTTGGTCAATGACATTACCTTTTACCCAGTCGCCACGATGTAAACTTTCAAATCCTCATCCGCTTTCTTCTTGCCACCACTCAAAAATTCTGTTAGCTATAATCTTCTGACCTGGACTTACAGACCTACATTTCTATGTGTTTGCTTGTTTATCTGTTAATATAGCCCCCCAAATAGCTGAATTTGGTAGTCAAATATAGGCTATGTGACATTCATAAAATTCGCCACAAACATTCTGCTGGGGCAGAGGGTGGGGAGGGGAGGCACTTTAAAGAAATAACCTCCAGAGTAGCTGCAACTTTGGTACAATAAGGTCATATGATTTCCTGTCAAGAGAAAGTTTTTCTCCAGCCTGGATGCTGTGGACAGAGAAAACAAGCAGTAGATTCCAAACTGAGCCCCAGGTCAACAGTCACAAGGTCAGATGGACAGATGCTTCTAATTGTGGCATTGATGTGAAAGTGAGCTGCTTCTCACAAGGACAACTCTGTGTGGTTTTGCTTCAGGGAGAAGAATCAGGGATTTATATATTCAATTATTTTCTAAAGGAACTTTAGAGAGACAAGCTAATGGTAACATCAAATGTATCAGTTTCCTATCCACCTAGAATATTATCTGTAAACGTCTGTATAATTCACCTCTCTGATTTCCAGCCGAACTGTCCATTATCATTAAAAAATCAATTCTGCTTTCCATGATGTGTTGAAAGGAAGGACATTGCAGTGTTACATATAGCTGTAACTTTTATTGAATCTCATATGACAATGTTTTTCTCTCTGGCTACCATGGAGATGGTCAATTTTTTTCTCGAGTTCAAGAAGTTCAAGTCATTAAGTAGTGTTGGGACTCTGAGCTTTAATCCTGAAACTATCACCTCCTATTTGGATTGATGCAATAGTATCTTCCCTTGTCTTACTTCCTCTAAGCTCTTTTTACTCCATTCCTTATTTATGAGAATATTATTTTCCTAAAGGACAAATCTGACCACATAACTAGAAATCTTAGTGTATCTTAAGATTCAGATACCATTATGTGGCATAGGAAATGTTTCAGTATCTTACTTTTTCAGTTTCATTATTCATTACTCTCCTTTCATCCATCACACATTTCAGCCTGTCCCTTGACTGTGCTATGAGCTTTCTTGCATTCATTTCTTAATACATAATTCTTTTCTTAAACTAATAGACTTTCTATTTTATAGAAATTTTAGGTTTATAGAAAAATAGAGTAAAAAGCACAGAGTTCCTATATACCCACCTCTCAGCACTTTCCCCTGCTCTTAACATCTTTCAGCAGTATGGTACATGTGTTACAAGTGATGGAACCAATATTGATGCATTATTATTAAAGTCCATAGTTTGCATTGGGGTTCATTCTGTTTATATATTCCATGGGTTTTGACAAGTATATATGAAATATATATGTCAATACAGTCTCATATTTAATAGTTTTACTGCCCTGTAAATATTCTTTCCCACCTATTCCTTTCTGTCTTTCCCCAAGCTCCTGGCAACCACTGATCTTTTTATGGTCTCCAAGTTTTGTCTTTTCTAGAATGCTATACAATGGAAATCATACAATGGATAGGTTTTTCAGATTGACTTCTTTCACCCAACAATATGCATTTAAAGTTCCTTCATGTCTTCTCATTGGCTGATATTGCTTTTATTATTGAATAATATACTATTATATGGATGTGCCACAGTTTGTTTATTCATTTACCTACTGAAGGATATCTTGGTTACTTCCAGGTTTTGGGAATTATAAACAAAGCTGCCATAAACATTCATGTTCAGGTTTTAGTGAAAACATATGTCTCGTATTAGTTGAGTAGATACCAAGAAGCATGATTGCTGGCTTGTAGAGTGAGAGTAGATTTAGTTTTGTAAGAAGCTGCCAAATTGTCCCCTAATGTAACTGTATCATTTTGTATTTCCACTAGCAATGAATGAGCATTCCTGTTGCTCCCTATTCACACCAGCATTTGGTGGTGTCAGTGTTTTGGATTGTAGTCATTCTAATAGGTGTGTAGTGTTATCCCATTATTGTTTAAATTTGAGATTCCCTAATAACCTATGATGTTGAGTATCTTTTTATATGCTTATTTACCAACTGTGTGTCTTCTTTGGTGAGGTGTCTGCTCAGATCTTTTGCCCATTCTTCAGTTGGGTTGTTTGTTTTCCTATTATTGAGTGTTCAGAATTCCTCCTTTATTAGACATATGTTTTAGAAGTACGTTCTCTCAGTCTATGGCTTGTTTTTTCATTCTCTTTTTCCAAAGCAGAAGTTTTAAATTTTAATCAAGTCAAATTTATCAATTTTTTTCTGTCTATCAATCAGGCTTTTTGGTCTTTTATCCAAAAAGTCATCACAAAACCCAAGATCACCTAGAATTTCTCCTATGTTGCCTTTGGGGGGTTTTGTAATTTTGTGTCTTACATCTAGGTCTGTGATCCATTTTAAGCTAATTTTTGTGAAAGCTATAAGGTCTGTATCTAGATTCTTTTTTTTTTTTTTTTTTAAAAACTTAATGCCTAGTTGTTCCAGTACAATTTGTTAAAAAAGACTATCCTTTCTCCATTGATTTGTCTTTGCTCTCTTTTGTATTCTTTGATCTTTGGATCAGTTGACTGTGTGGTTTAGGTCTACCTCTGGGATCTCTGTTCTGTTCCATTGATCTACTCGTCTATTTTTTCACCAATGCAACACTATATTGATTACCTTTACTTTATTAGTAAGCCTTAAAGTTGGATAGTATCAGTTCTTCTTCGATATTGTGTTGGTTTAGTACATGTTTTCTGATCAATAAGTTTTTCTTCTAAGATAAATTGTCGGATAAATAATGTTAACTGTAATAATAATAGTAACATTTAATATTTCTTAAATACTATATGCTAATACCTGTGCTAAATTTTCATCATGATTTATCTCATTTAATCCTCTAAAAACTCTAAATGACAGGCAGCATTATTTTGTCTACCTCTTTATGTTTCTATCTTTTTCTTCCATTACTGACACTCAGGTATCTTGCCTGAGGGCATATAGACCACTAAATGAAAGTGCTTCGACTGGGACTCTGGATTGGTAACCTTAGCCGGCACCATACCATCTCCCATATTGACAGATATACACGTAGCTATACACACACATCTATATATGTGTGTGTGTGTTTGTCTGTGTATATTTATAACAGACTCCAGATGGGTAGTGAAAGAAATAGATATTATCTAGACCAGAGCCAAGATTCTGGTTTCAAACTGCTATAGGGCTGGAGGAAAAACAGAAAACAAAGCTTAATTCCTCCCACATTAACTGCCAGGTGTTAATCCGCCTGCAGGCGCCTTCACAGTCACTTTTGCTTTTCTTATGTCTCTTCTAATTACCTCTTGGTGGACAGCATTTTCAAAATGGTGATTACATTAATATAATAATTTGTAGTCTTATATAGCTTTTCTCTTTTCTAGCGAAATGTCACTACTCATTCGACTGCTGTCTCCTATACCTAACTGCAGAAGAGTATTGCCCCCACAGTGAACTATGGTTTTTGGTTGCCTTCAAAGATATTTAGGTGGACCTCTGTGTTTTAAGCATTTCGTTGCAATGTGCGAAAATAAATAGGGGCTACATGAGGGAATTACAGAGTTTCAATTGTTAAGTCCTTGTAGTCATGAACTGGCTCCGTGTCATTCATAATCTTTTTTTTTGTCTCCATCTTTTGGTGGGGAACTTGTTTTGCAGGCTGTTTGTTTCCAAATGACTTGTTTTCTCAATGGAAGATAGAATCCAGGAAAAGTAAGAGTCCTTTACTCCTGGCCACATCCTCCCGAAGGAATAATGTGCTTCTTTAAAGAGTTTTGTCACTTGAGAGGCTGAGGTAGAAGGATGGCTTGAGCCCAGGATTTCGAGACCAGTTTGAGCAACATAGTGCAAGACCCCATCTCAAAAACAAAATAATAAAAAAAAATCAGTCAAGCATTGTGGTGTGCCTCTGTAGTCCTAGCTACTCTGAAGGCTGAGGCAAGAGGGTCACTTGAGTCCAGGAGTTTCAGGTTACAGTGATGGCACCACTGGCCACTGCATCTCATGGCCTCAGAGGGAGACCCTGTCACCACAAACAAACAAACAAACAAACAACCCACAAAAGACTCTTGTTGGAAGACATTCAGTTTACTAGACTTCTGTCCTACCCAGAAATGGTCCTCTCTGGGTTTTCTTCACACCAAGACATTAATTGCCTGTTTCTAGTTACATGCTATAATAAGAGCTGCTTACCTACTTCATGTGTGCGACCTGCCAGGCATTGTATGGGATACTTTACAGACGTAATAATCATAGAAACCCTATGAGATGGATATAAATATATTCCCTTTCGTAGTTAAGAAAGTAAGACTCAAAGATTTTTAGGAATATATAGAAGGTTGACAAAGAGCAGATTATTTTATAACCCTAATTGGCCTGACTCTATTGCTCATGTTAAATTCTGATCTTTATCTCCAAACTCATTTCTTATTACATCATGTGCTGCCCTCTGACTGTAAGAATGATTTTAATAACCTGCAGTTCCCAGATTGATGGAGCAACATTCTATGGTTCATTTCTCCTTGTGGCTAGCAATACGTATTTGAGGAATAGCTTATCTTAGTGACTGATACAGGAAACAGAGTGAATCTAATTAGGTTTTATGAAGCCAGAGTCTTGAAACCTTGGCTTCAGGGACAACAATATTTAAATGGATGAACTAAGTAAGAAATCAGACTAGTATTGAGCCATTTAGTAACTTACTTATGTATCTTAAATTAGTGACTTGAAAGATGAGTTACTCTCATTTTCCCATCTTTGAAATTCTAAATAGCTTGAAAGATTTACACAGTTTCCAACTAAACCAGAGGATAATTAGTGTTTTGGGAGAATTTAATGTCCTCTACCTACTGTGCTTCAAGTTTGTAAAATTATTGGATTGGCACAGAATTTTTCGAATACCATCCATAGAGCAAAAATGATTCTAAGCCTTTTCATATTTGTAATGCTAAAACTGTTTTCTGTGTCAAATTTGACTGCAAATCCATGATGGGATATGCCCCTGATACAGTATATGATACTTTGGTCTTAGTAAACAATTTTTTTATGAACAAAAATGAGTTAGTTGTTAGTTTAATATTAAATTTGAAAGATTTTGTATGTGCTCTTTTCTTTATAAGGCAAATCATTTTCCTCCTACCATCACATCTCCCTTCTTTCTCTATTGACCTAAGAATACTTGTCCATGAACTGAGAAGGCTGTCTAGAAAATGGCTCACTGATGCTTGTTAAAAATGTGTGTACACATTAATTTACAATATTTTTGGAGTACCTTTCTTATGCTTGCAATTTATAATCTCATTCAAGCTTATTCTCAGATTTCCAAGTAACGTATTATGAATTGCTTATTCAGGATACAAGTATGTCTAGGGCGAATTCTTTGCATTCTAGTCTCTTCATCCTTCTTATGTATTCATAATATATAAGATCAGTAAATGCTGCCAAGTCAACAGAAACTTAAAGGTTAAACCTGCCACATCTCTGCAACATATTAAGGCAATTCTCTGAAGGCTAATGTTTATTAATGACCACTTTGAACCTGAATTATATGAGAAATATCTAGGTGTTTCAAGATTGCTTTTATAAATGCATTTATTTTCTGTTTATACCATCCATTGTAGGCAATCTGCATTGACTATTTGGTCACATCTGTTTGAAACCTAGACGCTGTGTTACATCTTTGCATCTGTGCCTTTGTTGTTGTAGAGGTCACTATTATTCTAGTAGAACTAGTGAAAAAACTAAGTATTTCACCTCTATTTAAGTGTGAAGTTTGGAGGGAGAGAGGGGCGATGTGTAGGTTATAAAACTGCAAAGTTTCATTTCTTCTGATTTGAGATAATCAGAAGTAATTCAAGCTTAGTTTATAAGTGTTATAATGCTTTTTGGGTTATGGCTGTTGTATTAGTCTGTTCTCATGTTGCTATTATAATAAAGACACACCTGAGACTGGGTAATTTATAAAGGAAAGAGGTTTAATGGACTCACAGTTCCATATGACTGAGGAGGCCTCATAATCGTGGCAGAAGGCGAAGGAAGAGCAACGGCATGTCTTACATGGTGGCAGGCAAGAAAGCATGTTCAGGGGAAACTCCCCTTTATAAAACCATCAGATCTCATGAGAGCTATTCACTATCACGAGGACAGCATGGGAAAGACCCGCCCCCATGATTCAATTACCTCCCATTGGGTACTTCCCACGACATGGGGATTTATGGGAGCTAAAATTCAAGATGAGATTTGGGTGGGGACACAGCCAAATGATATCAGCTGTCAAAAACTGCATGTGTAAAAGTATGAAGTTTTAATAGGTAGTCTAAAGAGCTTTTAAACATTATAATGATTAGTCAGAGCAGTATTTCCCAACCTCCACACATTCAAGTTCTACTTTTATGATTCTCCTCATATGTGCTTATTATCTGCAGATGATTTATTTTTATTTTCATCAAATTGACTCAGTAAGCCTAAATATCTAGTTTAGTCTTCACTGAAGCAATAATAAAAATGGGATCACAACTTTGTGGTGATAGTTATTTATATTTCAAATACGTGTTAAAATAAATACATAACTATTAGACTAAAACAAGTTCCGAATAAACTAAATCATCCCTCATAATCCCTGATCTGCATACCACATCCTGAGACTCACTAGATTCATGATTACTTTGGGGCCTGAACTGAGGATATTCATTTTTTTAATTTTTGAAATTTTCATAACTTCCCACACTACACCAATATAGGAGGACATTCTTAATAGGAAAAGAATACAGCCTTGCAGGCATGGGTCGTACATGTTGGAGATCCTCAACTTTGGACATAAAGGATGTAAAACAATTTTAAAACTCTTCTTCCTGTTGGTGACCACAGTTCAGAAGTGTTTTAGCAGTGAGTGTTATCAGAAATGCAAAACTTAATAGATACATACAGCAGGAGGAAAGTGCTAATCAAGCATCACCAACTCTGCTTCCGTCTTCTGAGAAATGCAGATGTGTAATTTTCTAAATCTGGGGAAGGTTTCTTACTGTTGCCACATGGGGAGCTGCGAAAGTTGTGACATTTCCATACCTCTGTTGTTGTAGCTGCTCATTTGCATTTTATCTTTGCCATGTTAACATCCAAATCACAGTTTTGTTGTGATGATTTTGACAGCTGTTCAGAGAGACTGTCCAGAGAAAGCAGCAGGTAACTCAGACCATTTGTGCAAAATGTTTAGGTGTGATACTTGTGCTCTCAAAGGGACAGGTAAGAATGAACCCAAATGCCAACTCCTCTTCATGGAGTGAAAAAAGAAATCAATAGATAGCTTTTTTTTTTCCTGGAAACATGGGAAATTTATTACTTTTCAAACAATGATTGCTGTGTTCCTATTTATGAAACAAGATAGGAATGAGAGGAATGGTGGGGACTGTTGGGAAGTGAAACTCCACTTGATACTTCCCAATTCTGTGCCCTCTCAGGTCCCTGAGCAAGATGGGAAATGGTTCAGTGAAACCTAAACATTCCAAGCACCCAGATGGACACTCTGGGAACCTCACCACTGACGCTCTGCGGAACAAGGTGACAGAGCTGGAGAGAGAGTTGAGGAGGAAGGATGCTGAGATCCAGGAGCGGGAGTACAATTTGAAGGAGCTGCGGGAGCAGCTGTCGAAGCAGACCGTGGCCATTGCTGAACTCACAGAAGAGCTCCAGAACAAGTGCATCCAGCTGAACAAGCTGCAGGATGTGGTGCATATGCAGGGAGGAAGCCCGCTTCAGGCTTCTCCAGATAAAGTGCCTCTTGAGGTCCACCGGAAGACCTCGGGATTGGTCTCTCTCCATAGCAGGAGGGGAGCAAAGGCTGGCGTGTCTGCTGAGCCAACAACCCGGACCTATGACCTCAACAAACCCCCTGAATTTTCCTTTGAGAAAGCAAGAGTCAGAAAAGACTCCAGGTAAGAAGTTTCCGCAACCTTTAAACTCAGATGGCCTTAATATTGTGAAATATGAGAGTGATATTTATTAAACCTCCTTAATGATAAAGAACATATTAACCCTTTCAGATTTGGGGGTAGAGGGGGTTTTTAAATGATTTTGTTTTGCAAAAGAATCTCCCATTGGGCAGAAGTTTAAAGTAGAAATTGCACTATGTATCTCACTCTGTGAGGAGCTCAGTTTACTCACAGTTATTTTTATTACCTTGAAAACCCTAGGGGTGTGAAATAGTATTAGAAAGTGTACACTTCTCTTTCTAGAGGAGTGAACTTAAAAATGTACACACATCACAGTGAATTATGACTATGTTAGCAAAAAGAAAGTCACATTTTAGTATTCTTCAAGTGTCATGAAAAAGGAACATGCTGTAGCCTTAAAGAAAGATGAATTCATTCATTCATTCATTCCAGTTTATGTTGATCTCTACTCTCTGCCAGCCACTGTGTTAGATTCTAGGTATGCCTCAGTGAATAGAAACAGAGCCTTTCTAGCAAGGGCGGTAAGCAGAATACACAGAAACAAGTCAGCAATGTGTAATTATTAATTGGAATCAATAATATGATACAAACCAGTACTATAGCAGGTGGTATCTGGAGTGAGGGGAAAGGAGGTCAGGGAGACAACAGAAACAGGCTTGTTATGAAGGCCTGGCCAAGGAAGTGACCTTTAACAGACTTCAAGGAGTATGAACCAGGCAGAAAGAGGATTTCAGGCAGAGGGAACAATTAAAAGCTAGAATTACTTTTAAAAATTTGAGTTTTTAAAAGAACATATAAATATTTGCCACTGCATTCATGTATAGGGGTGTGTGTGTGTGTGTGTGTGTGTGTGTGTGTGTGTACGTACATTTCTTTATGGGTGAAAGTTCCATTTTCTGGGTCAGGAAAGACTCATTAGAAACATCATGAGTTAGGGTTCCTTTCCTTCACTATTTTTAACTGAGTATTTATTAACTGAAATTAAATCTTTTGCCTCAATAACGCCTTGGTCGAGCCTGAATCTCTATTGCAAAATGCAAGATCTGTGAAATTTGAAACAAATTGTAACTTATTCACTAACATAAGTAGTATAAATGAAGATAAAACATCTGACCTAGACAAACAAATGATTAATTTTAACCACAGAATTATAAAGGGAGGTTTAATTAATCAATTTGTTGACAGTATTTGAAGCATAGTGAATGATCAATAAATATTTGTGAAGGAAGTTAGTGATGCCAGATCATTAATTGTAATATCCTGTGACTGAAATAAATTTGATTAATATTGGATTTCAGCAAAGTTTTATTAAGTCAAAATTTTTATTAGTCTAAAAATTTCTCATCTATTTCCTTTCAAAAGTAATAATTATTTTTAATGGTATGAATTCTGAAATTATAGATGGCACAAACTTATATTTGTTTAAAAAAAACTGAGCATCATCCAGTGTTCTGTTTTGTTATATCAGAGATATATGAACTCTACATAGTATATGTATACATATACACATATATAATAATATTATAGAATGTGCACTGCATTACTATATATGTACACATAAGTATAATCTATTATTTACTCACAAAAATGTTACAAATATCAATGTGCTTTTTTATGAAGAATGACGTGTAAGAGAATTTAGTAGCAATTCATCTTCTTTGACCTTCTCCCTATATATGACACCAGATATATTCTCTTCAACCAAGATTATGTTCAATTACTTTGTTCAAAGACATATGCTCATCTTGAGGCAAAACATCATTCTCCTGGTGCTGAAACATCTGAGATAAGCATATTTCCTTGAATTTATTTAAGGATAAATTATTAGCTCTGCTATAACCAGGCAAAAAAAATCAGTAGTTATATACAATTTCTGTGCCAAACCAGACTTCTTTCTGTCTATAGTGAATGGAGCGCAGGAAGGATATTGTATCTCCTGAATAAGGATTATTGATTATTCTCCTCACCATAAAGGCAAGCCAAGTGGGTACAAGTCTGTGTTGTGGTTCGGATAAAGAAATGGGCTAATAGATTTCTTAATGATTAAGTCCCAAAGAGACAAAAACTGTATCATCCATGCCCTAACAATCCTCATCTGCTTTCACAGAGCCTTGTGGTTCTAAATTGAATAATTAAATAAAAAATGGAAACATTCATTTTTAGTAGACTGGTTTGTACCTCAGTTTCCCTTGCAAAAAGTACAGATACCTCCTTAAGTCTGAAATAGCTACCTAAACACACATAGTTAACTTTATCAATTCAGAAATTTAAATTGTTCAATTTTTCAAAAGTGCTCAATATTACAATTCATTTTCCATTTCCAAATCATTTCAGTATTGGATAAAAGCCAAAAGTAAACTTTGGATTTTTCATATCTCTTTTATATTATACAAAATATATCAAAAATTTGTAAGAAACAATTTTCCAGAAGTTAGAGCATTAACAGGGTAGACGTGTCCTTCACTGACGAAAGGATGATGTTCGGTATACATTAGCATGTCTACTTTTCCAAGCAATTCCTGCCAGATATCAGAGATTTTAAGACCATCAGTCAAAATGACTCCTCTGTTTAATTTCTGGTTCTCCTAATTTATTTGTTGGACTTTTATAAAGTATCCTGGCTGAATTTATGGCTAAATCTGTTTCTATTAATATACACGTCAACTACATTTTGGATAAAGTTCACCCTTCCATACTGGGCCAGAAAACCATTGAATGGCTTTTCAGTCTTTTTGTCAAAGGGACTATCTCTGATGAATGCTTAACAGTGAGCAGGAAACTGAGAGGAGAGTGCTAGCTCTCCTTCAGTCAACAATATTAGGGAGATATGAAGCACCCATAGAAGCCAGAGAATAAAATTTGATGGAATGATAGATTCTGAATTTGAATAATCAGTTTCTATAAATCATGTCACAGTATTCTATGATTTCGCTAAGGTACCTATGCTCAGATATTTCATAAGTGGTGAGTGAGCCTCTTCAGTTACCGGGCAGCTCCAGCTCATGCCAACTTTATTGTCCTGTACCCATCAAATATACTTTTATGGTCTGAAGGTGTAACTTACATTGTCTAATTGTACCTCCCTACTTTATATGGAGGAACTAATAATGACACTCTACTGGCATTAGGAAATTCCGGAAATTTGTTTCTTTCTCATTTCAAGGATCTGCATTTTAATATCAGGTTCTAGATTCAGTGCTGTCCAGTAGAACTTTCTTCAGCAATGGAAATATTATATAATCCATGCTTTACAATATGGTAGCCAATAGCCAAATATGGCTATTGAGCACTTGAAATGCAGCTAGTGCCACGAAGAAACTGGATTTTTTTTTCTTTTTTTTGAGTGCTTTATTTTTATTATTATTTTTATTATTATTATACTTTAAATTCTAGGGTACATGTGCATAACGTGCAGGTTTGTTACATATGTATACTTGTGCCATGTTACT